>NW_028295842.1:0-13827 GCF_964197995.2 Scardinius erythrophthalmus
TTTATTTCACTGACAGTTCTAGACTTATGAAAAGAAAGGTTATTTATAGGTAAGGGAAGAAAAAACAGATAGCATGTATAGATAAAATGCCATAGCAGACATCTGATTCGGTTCCCCTTTAGCACGTTTGCTTTCATCTTCCTGTGTATAAATGCCCTTTCGTCAGCTTTATGGGGTGCTACAATTCACCCTGAGACCCTTTAATATTTTGCTGTTGACCTTCCCAGCAATCTTTAAACCCTTTGCATCTGGGAAGAAAGTGTTTAAGACGCAAAGAAGACCAAGCTATAACAGGGAACATTTTCAGAACTTAAGCGCTCAAGATTCTCTCAAAGTTATAAGCAAATATTCTTCCAGTAACATTAATCGAATGTTTGTTGTATAATGTTCTCTAAATGTAAGCACAAAAATGTTATTTATATATCGGTCAAGGAACATTATTTTAATGAAATGCTTTAATTGAACATTTTTCTAATATATATATTTTTTAAATGTTACTAGCTTCAGATTGATCAGAACACATTCAAAAGTAGCTTTTTCCCATAATATTTGAAGAATGATAACATGGAATGTTTTCTTAACATTCGCATGACCAAGAAAAAAAAACAAGAAAGTTTTTAAAACATTAAAATATGTTTTGAACGTTGAGAGAACATTGAGAAATATTTTTTTCCATAACTGAATGGGAATGATTTTGTTAGCTGGGGATACACGGCAAAAAAAAAAAAAAAAAAAAAAAAAAAAATATATATATATATATTTTTTTTTTTTTTTTTTCTTACTTTGTATTTTTACACATATCTAAACATTCTTAAATCAAAATAAATTTAGTCGAGATGCAAAATGACATAAGTAAAACAAAAATGAAATAAACTAAGCTTATTTTTAAAAGAAGAAGAAAAACATAGGTTCCACTTTATACCATATATCCACTTTAGACATTCTGACTATAAGTAACTTTTCAACTACATGTCAACTAACTCTAATTAGAGTATTAGTAGACTGTCAGGTTATGGTTAGGTGTTAGGGTACAGATAGAAAGAACGATTGATGTATGGATGCATGGGGGGATGTACGGATGGACAGACGGATAGAAAGAACGATGGATGTATGGGGGGATGAACGAATGGACAGACGGATAGAAAGAACGATGGATGGATGGGGGGATGAACAGATGGACAGACGGATAGAAAGAACGATGGATGGATGGATGGATGGAGGGACGAACAGATGGACAGACGGATAGAAAGAACGATGGATGGATGGATGGATGGATGGATGGATGAACAGATGGACAGATGGATAGAAAGAACGATGGATGGATGGATGGATGGGGGGATGAACAGATGGACAGATGGATAGAAAGAACGATGGATGGATGGATGGGGACGAACAGATGGACAGACGATAGAAAGAACGATGGATGGATGGATGGATGGGGGGATGAACAGATGGACAGATGGATAGAAAGAACGATGGATGGATGGATGGATGTATGGGGGGATGAACAGATGGACAGACAGATAGAAAGAACGATGGATGTATGGGGGATGAACGAATGGACAGACGAATAGAAAGAATGATGGATGTATGGGGGACGAACGGATGGACAGACAGATAGAAAGAAAGATGGATGGATGGGGGACGAACGGATGGACAGACAGATAGAAAGAACGATGGATGGATGGGGGGACAAACAGATGGACAGACGGATAGAAAGAACAATGGATGGATGGATGGATGGAGGGATGGGGGGATGGACAGACGGATAGAAAGAACGATGGATTTATGGGGGATGAACGAATGGACAGACGGATAGAAAGAACAATGGATGTATGGGGGACGAACGGATGGACAGACAAAGAAAGATGGATGGATGGGGACGAACGGATGGACAGACAGATAGAAAGAACGATGGATGGATGGGGGGATGAACAGATGGACAGACGGATAGAAAGAACGATGGATGTATGGGGGACGAACGGATGGACAGACAGATAGATAGAAAGAATGATGGATGGATGGGGAGATGAACAGATGGACAGACGGATAGAAAGAACGATGGATGGGGGGATGAACAGATGGACAGATGGATAGAAAGAACGATGGATGGATGGATGGATGTATGGGGGGGACGAACATATGGACAGACGGATAGAATGATGGATGGATGGATAGACAGATGGATGGATGGTAGAGAGAGAGACAGATGAATGCACATTATATATTTTATATAAAAAAAATATTTTAAATAAAATACAAAATATATAGACTTAATATCTTATATCATTTAGCATTTCAAGTTATTGTATCTTGATTTAAGAATATTCAGATATTTGCCCTGTAAAACAAGACAAAAATACAGGGTAGGAAGTGCAGTGTGATAAACAGAGCGAGTTACCCTGGGAACATGTGCATGAATCCCAGACTGAGACTGAGCTTGGCCTTCAGCACAGATGTTCAGCAGATCCCGGAGCTTCAGGAAGCAGTGGCCGTGGCAGGACTACTGAGACGAGAGAAGAAAAGTACAGATCCCTCACACCTCCAGCTTGCCCTTCACAGTTGATTCCAACAAGAATCAGCCGCCTGGCATTCTGCTATCACTCAGGTTTCTCCTTACCCGCCTCTACACACATCCTTCCATTTATTTTCACTCCCACATTTCATCCTCTCCCTGTAGATGTGTTCTGTGCAGTTGTACCAGAGCAGATTGACATCCATAATGGGCGATCTTGGCACAGCACTGGCTCAAGAGAGCTGGGGAGGAAACGGATTAAGTGTGGCGAAATGGTGAGTAAAATATGGGATGCTCACATGTTAATCAAGGGATATTTGCTGAGAGTGGATTAAGTATGAAATTTCATTCAGTATTTTCTTTTGCACAGAGGTTGTTCAGAAGGCTTTATTCCAGGTGTTTCTCCTACAAACCCTGAGGAGGAATAAAAATAGACTCAAATGAGTCAATAGATGGCATACTGTAAGAGTACAAAGCAATACAGTGAATCACAGCTCGGATGAGAATTGGATGAGTTTATATCGAAATCTCCAAGTTGCTGACTTGGCAAATATGAGCAGAGTTTGAGAGATTTTTCTTCCAAGGAGTTTTCATAAGAGAAGCCAACAATCTGAGCTCAAATAAACATGTTCACTTTTCTAATGCATGTTCCTGCACTTCATTCATTACTGAACAATATTCCAGACAAATACAGAACATTGTGGAAGTTGAACATGATTGCAACATGTATTCTCCCTGATGCCACACTCTGAAGGTTAAGAGTGGTTCTCTCAAAGCTTATTTATTGGCATTGATGGTTCCATAAACAAACATTTAACATCCATAGAGCCTTTCAACACACACACACACACACACACACACACACACACACACACACACACACACACACACACACACACACAAAAAAGTTCTTTATATTATTAAAATGTACTTTATAAAAAAAAAAAAAAAGGTTATTTTATGAACTGGTCACTGAAAGGTTCTTGGGGAACCAAAAAAGGTTCTTCAATGGCGTCGCCATACAGTATATTTAAGAGTATAGGAGGAAAGGCTGAGATATTCACTAACTCATTTGTGATTTTTTCTTTGCTACAGGCTGAACTTGAACGTGGCCTCTAGCGCAGCATTTCCCAGTATCTGCTGTAGGTGAACATTACATGTGGCTGAGCACACATCTGAAGACCAGTATCAGCATCAGAGGAGCATTTTGACTCAGAGAATGGCAGTTCACATGAATGTCACAGAATGTTGTATTTAAAATGACTATGTTTTATTTAAAAGAACTAAAGGGAGGTATAAATAAATCATTACACTACATACATGTTTAAGCTTCCGTTTTGGCTGATTTACTTTTGCTCACATGCCGCTGCATACACTACCATTCAAAGGTATTTGGGGCGACCATTTGGGGTCAGTAAGATTTTGTTGTTGTTGAAATATATTAATACTTTCATAAAGAATTAAAACAGCACAGATGTTTTCAATATTGATAATAATAATACATGTTTCTTGAGCAGCAAATCAGCATTTTATAATGATTTCTGAAGGATCATGTGACACTGAAGACTGGAGTAATGATGCTGAAAATTCTGTAAAATAAAACTTATTTAAATTGAAATTAGAGTTTAAAATATATTCGGTTTTACTGTATTTAATTAAAAAGGCAGACTGAATTGTGATTCAAAATAAAATAAAACATTTTAAACTAGTGTACATAACTGCAAACACTCATCTTAGCGGATTGTCTTATGGACAATACAGTTGGTATTTGTGTTTTATTCTCACACAATGTCAGTTTGCTTGACACACACACATTTCTTGTTGACTACTGAAACATGAAGATGTAGTAGAAATCAAAGAACTCAAACATTTAGTTCCAATAATCTTATATCACAGTCAGAACCGTGTCTGTGCAAACGTGCATGTTTATTGCTAAATACTAGTGTCACATACTTACGATATGTAAAAATAAAACAAATATTTAAAAAATGTACACTGTTATCATTCCATTGCATATTTCTGATTGCTTAAACAAAAAAAAAAAGAAAAAAAAAAGGAATTGTTGATTTGTTTCTCTAATTGATATATTGACCAATGCTACGCGGTAAAACCCAATGGCTGTTTTCAAACTTATTGGTTTGATTAACGTGTTGTGCGTAGCCTACGCTGTCTTTGTCTTTTCATGAAAAGTTCATTAACATGTGGTTACAATGGCAGATGTGCAAAGTTCAATATTACCCTTCAAGAAATCACAGAAAGAACAGCAAGGAGGAAAAAAGTGCCAGACGACAAGGTCAAAATAAATTATGGGTAAATGAAATTAATTTGGATTAAAAAAAAAAAAAAAAAAAAAAAAACTTTACGCTTTATTTTCAAAGAATTAGCATATCAATTAAAATGTACCCCTCGCTCAAACATCCATGGCTTGAAATGTAATTGGGACCATGTCTATTAGCAGTTAGGAGGCTTTGCATTTTGTCCGATAGCGTTGCCCTTCCTGTGCCTCTAAATAAGCCATAGTCGAATATTCTAATTGGAGCCCAAAGGGTGAATGCCAACCCATAAACAACACACTACATCTGCTCTGCCATAAATTGTTCTGCATATATGCTATGGTCAGCATTTACTCGTAAAAGGAAAAAAAGAAAAGAAAAAGTAAGGCTTTAGAACCAGTAAGAGATCATGAGAAATCTATTAAATATGCTGCAGCCCATTGTTTACACGATGCTTACGGTGTGTTGAGTTACATCACAGTGAAAAAATCTTTCATGCATTATACAAAAATTGGAATAAGTTCTCAGTCACATATTTTTACAGCGTTTGCTTCGAACAGACTGAAACACTTCCGATCCACTTTTTGAAATCTTATGCACATCACACAATGCTCTCCCGTCGCTTTAATGCACTTTATTCCCGCTTTGAGCTTTTACTCCCACAGCTGTGCTCCTTACAGGTCCAGTGAGAGTAAAATCTCCATACAGCTCAGTTGTTCAAGCACATATTAGTCTCAGTCTCAGACGTCACACCCACAGACCGCCCACAGTCTGGTCACTGACCGCTTGGTGCATATTGCACACAAAATGTAAAAGAACTTCAATTGGCTGGCTTTCTGCAACTTCTGACAGTTAAATCCCACTTTTCCCACCTGAAAATCGAGTTGTTTACACAAACCGGTTGATACAACGAGCACCTCTGAGGAAAAGCACTGGATTTGCAACAAATCTTGCAAATATATTCAAGTAAACCCGTGAACTAGATATCCACAATAAGGACTGTGCCAGAACACAGACTGGAGAGATTGCCGGGTATCAACAATACAACTCTTTATTGAATTATAAGGGGATAATGGCAGAGTGAAAGCAACAGGAGGCAATGACAGTGAACGTAGATGGAGAACAGGCAGGCGAGGACACACACACACACACACACACACACACACACACACACACACACACACGTGTTTTGGTCAACAGTTTCATATAAACCAACCCCTAAAATAGAACTTAAAACCTCTATTTGTCACTTTACATGTTGGTAAGATGGTCTCTTCCTGTGCAAGTCGGTGTTATTTTATAGTATTATTTATATATTATAGAACTTATCAATAATTAGCTTTTATTTTCATATTTTTAGTTTTCCTTTTAATTTAATTTGAATTATTATTATTATTATTATTATGTAATTTTGTTATGTGCTTTTGTCATTTTATTAGTTTTATTCTGCTTAGCTTTATTTTTATTTCAGTTTTAGTATTAGTAATTTTACTTACTAGAAATGTTGCACTGGCAAATAACTAAAATTAAATAAGCAAAAACAATTTTTTTCTAGTTTTTTTGTTTTTGTTATCTGTTTTCTAGTTTTTTTTTGTTTGTTTGTTTATTATATATATATATATATATATATATATATATATCCCTCTACTGCATGAATTTTGATGACACATGATAAAAATTATTTCACATCATTTCCTGGCTCATTTGGGAACATTTTATTGATTTATTGAAAAATGTCCCTCCCCCAACCCCCCCAACCCAAAATATTTTTTTGTTGCCTGAGGGCAACGTTATGCAACAATGGTAAAGAATCATAGAGAAAATGATCATTATACAATTCTCAGAGAGCAATACAAAAATAAATGATTTCTTGACATTTTTTTATTATTTTTTTAAGTAAAAAGGGAAAAACACTTGAAACACATCAATATACTTGATTTGATACAGACATAGGTTTGTATCATGTAGTGCGTCATGTCATATCATGTACTTCATGTATCCTAATCAACCCCATATACACTACTGTATAATGACAAAAGTATTGGGACCCCTCCAAATCATTGAATTCAGGTGTTCCAATCACTTCCATGGCCACAGTTGTTTAAAATCAAGAACCTAGGCATACAGATGCTTCAACAAACACTCTCAGGAGCTCAGTCAATTCAAGCGCGGTGATAGGTTGCCACCTGTGCAATAAGTCCATTCGTGATATTTCCTCACTACAAAATATTCCACGGTCAACTGTTAGTGGTATTATAACAAAGTGGAAGCAATTGGGAACAACAGCAACTAGGCCACAGAGTGGGGTCAGTACATGCTGAGGCGCACAGAAGTCGCCAACTTTCTGCAGAGTCAATAGCTACAGACCTCCAAACTTTGTAGAGAGCTTCATGGAATGGGTTTCCATGGCTGAGCAGCTGCTTCCAAGCCTTACATCACCAAGTGCAATGTAAAGTGTGGGATGCAGTGGTGTAAAGCACGCCGCCACTGGACTCTGGAGTGACCAATCATGCTTCTCTGACTGGCAATCCAATGGACGAGTCTGGGTTTGGCAGGAAAACGGTACTTGCCTGACTGCATTGTGCCACGTGTAAAGTTTTGTAGAGGGGGGATTATGGTGTGGGGTTGTTTGGTGGAGGGGGGATTATGGTGTGGGGTTGTTTTTCAGGGGTTGGGCTTTGCCCCTTAGGTCCAGTGAAAGGAACTCCTAATGCTTTAGCATACCAAGACAATTTGGACAATTTCATGCTCCCAACTTTGTGGGAACAGTTTGTAGATGGCCCCTTTCTGTTCTAAAATGACTGTGGATGCTGCACATTAGTGTCACTTTGGTGACTTTGGTCATTCCTGTGCACCCAGGAACCCTACATCTTCCCTACTTGTAACACATTATTTGCCATTGTGAGGTATTGTCCAAGACATCCTTGAAAAGTACCCCTTATGGCATAACGTTGCCCTGAGGCAACAAAAAGAAAAACTGAATTTGTGAACATGCAAAATAAAAAAAAATTCACAAAACCTGCCAAAAGGCTTCTCTACACCTTCATACACACACACATATTTTTTATGTACAGTTCATGTCATTTTAAATATGATTACTAAAGCAAATAATCTTGCTTTCATCTCACACCATGTGCTCCTGTGACCATGTGTCAGAAAAGGACGTCCCGCCTTCAAATGGTGCTTGAAAGTGACTTCCAAACCTTATTGGACTGTTCTTTGATACTTTTTCAAACATTCTAATTGGTTGCAATCATTTAAAGAAAAATGTACTGAACACAGGGCTTAAGAAAACTTTCCGTTGCCTGAGGGCAACGCTATGCAGTAGAGGGATATATATATATATATATATATATATATATATATATATATATATATATATATATATATATATATAATGTTTTTAATTTCAGTACCGACTTGGTACCGAAGTCGATACTTTTGACAACACTACTCCAAACCGGCATATTCATCCTCTCTGCATTGCTTAAGAGTCCAGAATCTGTGATATTCTTCAGCTGAGATGGAGGAAAAATCCAAATGAACTCTCTGAGATGAATAGGTTCCTTAACTGTGAGACCTTTTCCTCACCATGAGAGGCTACGACTGTATTCGGGGCTTTATGTATGCAATTCAAATGAAAAGCGTCTCTCTCTCTCTCACTCTCTCTCTCTCTCTCTCTCTCTCTGATAGCTGAACAATATACCACAGAAGGTCAAACCAACCTCATTTTCTCATGAAAATTGAAGAGAAAAATAGGTGTGCTTGCCATACCTCCACGCTAAAGGCCGAGAAGGCTCATCAAAGTGCTCTCATATCTGAAAGGCTTGACTTGTTTGATCGTGTCCTTCAGTGAATGAGCATTCTAGACAGATCCATCAGTCAGTGCCTGTTTGTATTTACCAACCAGATGACTAGATAAGAACACCGAAAAATAAGTACATCATTTTTAAATTCAGAGCATTTTGAGGCAGATGAAAGAAATAGAGGTGCTTGCAGCGTAACATTTTGAAGACACTTTGAAGTTGAAGGTGATTACATAAACTATAGCCAGGATTGTAGCTTCATTCCCTCTTTTCTTCTCCCATTTCCCAGAATGAGAAACACCTGTGAAAGAGTGTCAGAGGCCACACAGAGCACCACTTTGATGGACTTCCTGTCTGTTCACTATAGCAGCTTTCTGTTTCTAACACACACACTAGCACTTCATTAAAACAACTGCAGTGCCATTTTTCATCTGGAACGGTTGACTTAAAAAAAAAAGAGGTAATCTTAGCAACTAGGCTATTATATTTTCTAAAGATGAAGTCCTTGCCCATGAAAGGAAGAGACAGACAGACAGACAGACAGACAGATAGATAGATAGAACAATTGGCACACACACACACACACACACACACACACACACACACACACACACACACACACACACACACACACAAGCCAACAGAAGTGGGTGGTATGGTGGGTGTTGATAAGTAACAGTAATGGTCTTTTAGAATGTGTGATGCTCTTGTGAAAGTGGGAGGTAGTGTGCTAAAACATCACACTTTGTATCTTTAACAACAGGAGACTGTAGCCGACATCCCTGAGAGCCCCAGTGGAGTCCTCGCAGTGCACTTCTCTATGTCTGGCACTGTCGCCCGGCAACAGAGGGGCACGTGGCTGTACCCCGGTGCTATCCCGGAGCAATCTGTGTCTGTCGCATCTGGACAAGGCCTCATTAGAACTGTGAGAGACCTCTGCATTATGAAACATGCTGTTTATTACAAACATAATGAGAGCAGCAGACAGTTCATGCTACAGTTTAACTGGAGAAAGACTTGGTCATATTTTCCCTTTGCTGACACAAATCAATATATTTAATTTATTTACAATAATTAATACCATGTGTTTGGGCAATAAATGCAATAAAATGTCAAGTTTTAAAATGAACAAATGTTTGCCTCTATTCATAAAAAAAGAAGAAAAAGCAATAGAGTCGTTTTTTATTTAATCATAAAGGGTACATAACACAGTTTCTGCCAATCTCATGTTAATCTTGAGTACCTATAGAATAGTATCGTCAGAAATAGGGGTACAGTAGGAGTCCATTTCTGTCCCCCAAGGCACAATCTACACCAAGGTTATTATAGTTTTGCATTTTTAAATTAGTTTTTATTTTAATATCATTTTCAAATTTCCTATGAATTTCAGTTTAGTTTTAGTTAGTTTCATTAATGGTTTTGTTAGTTTTAGTTTAGTTTTTATTTTGTGAACACATTTCTATTTAGTTTTTATATATTTAGTTTCAGTTTTAGTTTTAGTAATTATAGTTTAGCAGAGTTAACAGAACACTTCCAGTTAAAGACATTTAATTTCAGCAAAGTTTAATGTTTGCAGTTTACATTTAACTCTTGTGACAACCTCTTAAAGGGTTAGTTCACCCAAAAATGAAAATTATGTCATTAATGACTCACCCTCATGTCGTTCCAAGCCCGTAAGACCTCCGTTCATCTTCGGAACACAGTTTAAGATATTTTAGATTTAGTCCGAGAGCTTTCTGTTCCTCCATTAAAGTCAATGGACCTGTCACTGTTCACGTCCAGAAAGGCAATACAGACATCATCAAAGTAGTCCATGTGACATCAGTGGCTCAATCTTAAGTTTATCAAGCGACGAGAATACTTTTTGTGCGCAAAAAGTAAACAAAAATAACGACTTTATTCCACTATTCATTTCCTTCTCTCTGAGCCTCGAGCTATTTCACGTAGTGTTTTTGCGCAGCGCGTCTGTGTTGTACGTCACACGTAGGCTCACTATTGGCCGACGCTGGTCATGTGTGATGCGTGTGACGTACAACACAGACGCGCTACGCAAAAACACTACGTGAACTCACTCGAGGCCCAGAGAGAAGGAAATGAATAGTGGAATAAAGTCGTTATTTTTGTTTACTTTTTGCGCACAAAAAGTATTCTCGTCGATTTATAAACTTAAGATTGAGCCACTGATGTCACATGGACTATCTACAATACAATACAATCTACAATATCTTAAACTGTGTTCCGAAGATGAACGGAGGTCTTACGGGCTTGGAACGACATGAGGGTGAGTCATTAATGACATAATTTTCATTTTTGGGTGAACTAACCCTTTAATAATAAAAATAAAATAATTGTTTGAGGATGAACAAAGAACCAAACAAATGCAACTAAAAAGTAAAAATTATATAATAATATTAAAAATGAAATCTTGTTAAACGTGGTGTATAAGAAAAAGAAAAAGATATGCGTATGATTATTATGATTATTCTTTAAGTTTATTTATATGATTAATCCTTTCAAACATTATTCTTGTATTGATCCATTTATGCTTTTTGTTTAAAATCATATACTCATAGATATACACATATTAAAATGTTCTCAGCAGACCAGACATTTAGTATAGCCTACTTTTACTCTGACAAATATACGTCTATTTCTGGGCTATAGACATGCTATTTGTTTTTTCCGTTTTCTGCTCAGTGTGATATCTTGTCTAATATGTGTGGTATAGGCCCATCTTGTTAAGGCTAGTTTCACATGAGATGGTTATCTTATACTTGGAATTAAGGTACAGCTGTATTTGCATGAGGTGGAAATACTTATTTGGGCCTTATTTCTGCTTCTTAGGGATTCACACAGAAAGCGGGTTTGCTTTGAAAAACGGAAAAAAGACGTGGTCTCGATATGCATCTTTTAAAAGTTGAACTTATTTGAACTTGAGTGCTGTGTTTTTAGAGCGTCGTGTCATGCACGTGATGCTGCAGAAGACGTTAGACTCAAGCGCAACGGTCATTGAAAAATAAAGTAGCACAGTGGAATGGAAAAAAAGTGATTTTCCGGTAGGCTTATTTAGGAGAGCTTATTAATTACGAAAACGATTATTTATTTCTGCTAATTATTATTTTGTTTCAGTTAGTTTTTCAGTAACTGTTGTTAGTTTCGTTTAGTTTTAGTTTTTCATTAATGTTGAAATTTCTATTTTATTTCAGTTTACGAAAAAGTTTTTTGACCAATAGTTTTAGTCTTAGTTTCAGTTTTCGTTTACGAAAATAACCTTGATCTACACTAACGTAGCCCATAGGGCTTATTATTGGACCTCAAGGTACATATATGTACCTTTTTGAGGGTCAAAAAGCATTAAAAGGTACATATGTGTACCGTTTCTTTTAAAGGTTAAGGTACAATATTAGGGTACAGCCCCAGTGACAAGCCATTGTACCCCTAAAGGTACAATTATGTACTTTATTTTCTGAGAGTGTTTAATACTGTACACTGAAAAAAAAAAACAAAGGTAAATTAATAAAAACTATATATATATATATATATATATATATATATATATATATATATATATATATATATATATATATATATATATATGAATACATTACAAAATAAATGCACTACAAAGTGAACATGGAGTCAAAACCGACCCTATTTACCCCTAACAGGCACACCTGATGTTATTGTGCATGGTGTTATTCCTTGAGCTTTAATGATAATTATATTAACTTGAAGTATTTTAAAGATTAAGTTTGTCGAATGTTTCATTCGGATTAGATGTATAAAGCCGTTTAGAATGCTTTATAGAATAAAGCATGCTTAAGCCTTCTTTGAAGAATAGTGCAGCCTTTTAAATGTCAAATTAGGTAAATGTGTAAACACACTTAGCAGTGTTAACTTAATTCATCTCAAAAGTCAACACATTACCTTGAGTAGCCCTAGGTCTTGTTTGATGGGTTAACATGAGCTAATGCTAATAGATGGTGTGTCAACTTGATATATCCAATGTGTGTACATGGCTACACAGTTGTATGATCTTATGTCACATAAGGTTGTGCTAGTGCATGAATTAGACCTCACACATTTTCCAGAGATGATGCATGTCATTTTATCTGCTTCACAACCAGTCTGATATACAGTTGATGACCTAAGAGAACAACACTTGTAAAGATTGCATTTAAAAGACATTAATATGATCAGATAAAGACATATCAGATATATCCTCTTTAGGAAAAGCACTATTAATCTTTGTCTATGGGAATCAAAAACAACACTAAAATAGATCTTGACATCTTGCTGACACTTAAGTCATCATGGGAACCTATCTAGATACACTGACTACTGACTACACTACCTGAACAAACAGATCTGATTTCATTACTTGTAAAATGACAGTGCAGAAAGTCAGTCATAAAGATTGCATCTGAAAAACAATCAAAATTGGGAGCAATGTGAACAAGGCAAAATATCAATATGCCACCATTCAAAAGTGTGGGGTTTGTAAGAAACAGTTAGTCTTATCCCAAGGCTAGGGATGGATGGATGGATGGTCTATATACATTATACATGTTTTTACTGTAACTTTAGACCAATTTAATGCATCCTTGATGGAAAAAATATATAATTTCTGTATTTTATTTACCCCAAACTTTTGAATGAAATTGTATTTATTTCTAAACACATGCCATTCAGATTACTCTGCTATTTTAAGCATTCTTGAAAACACATGCTAACTTCTGTTGCTTCATTAATTTCTGTTCGCTTGTAAAATCACATAATTATTTCCTCATGGGTGTATGGTAATTATATTTGCAGCAGACATTCCACTATGATTCATCAATTAATAAATCAGCAATGTAGGCTAAACAGTTTAAAAATAACATGAGGTAACGCTCAGAAAAAAGGCTTTCATTCTTCTCTAAAAACACAAAATGATATGTTTTGAAAAATGTCCATGCTGCTTTTTTCCCCATATGTTGAAAGTGGATAGGAAATGGGGCAGTCAATCGTTAAAAAACAAAACAAAACAAAACAACAACAGCATAAAATGAGTTCATATAACTCATATACTATATCCCAAGTATTTTAAAGTCTTTTTGTTACCCACTGGAAGTCTTGACAGTTGTGCTCACCAATTTACCTTCATTATATGAAAAAAAAAAAAAAAAAGTAACCTGAATGGTTGGGTCCAAAATAATTCAAAGAGTGTGAGAAATTAGAGTGTATTCTTGGC
>NW_028295840.1:0-13763 GCF_964197995.2 Scardinius erythrophthalmus
AGGTCAACAAGAGAGCAGTAGACTGAAGAGGGGAGAGAGAGCTTGAATCCTGCCACCGCTGCCAAGACAAGCTGGCCCAGAGAGGTCTCGAGAAGACAAGGTTTCCAAACGTCTAGTGACAGTTACACATTTAAAGGAATAGATAAAAAAATACATTTAAGTTCTGTCCTGATTTACTCACCCTAAAGTTGTTCCAAACCTATATCTCATGTGGAACAAAGAAAGAAGATAGTTTGAAGAAGTTTAATGCTGCTCTCTTCCATACATGAAAGCATATGTGCAGTTGAACTTTTGACTTCAAACTTTGGTCTCTTTCTCATGCAAAACTATTAGGCCTATATTACTTAAGAAGACTTGGAATACCTCCAACGAATCACATTAGCAACTTTTTAGCGTTAATTGGATGTAAAAAAACAGCATGAACATTCTGAAAAATATCTCCTTTTGTGTTACATAGAAGAAAAAGTAATATTGGTATGGAACATCAGTGCTATTTTAGTATTATTTATATAGTATTTATTAATATTTTGATATAGTTTTTTATATTTTAAGTCTTAAAATATAATAGCAGGCTAGTTGCTTTTAATGACTTTTAATTAAACTTTTACTTTTAGATTTTAAATAGCTAATAATAGTTAATACTAATACTACAGTAATACTAATGCTAATACAAGCTACTTCTATTTTGTTGTTGTTGTTGTTGTTGTTGTTGTAAGGTATATATATGTTTTTTTTGGTTTTTTTTAAATTTGGTAACTACACAGTTTCAGTGATCATTGACGTACACCATATGTTTAAAAAAAATACATAATGGAAGTCAAATGATAATTTGTGTTTAAAAAAAAAAAAAATGCAAATGTACTGTTTGGTTACCAAACCGCTACAGAATATGCTCTTTAATGTTCCACAGAAGAAAGTAAGTCGCACAGGTTTGGGAACAACATGAGGGTGAGTAAATGATGACAGAATATTCATTTTTGGGTGAACTATCCCTTTAACTTTAAAACCACTGGAACATCATGAGGATGAGTAAAGAATCATTCATTTACAAAATGAGAACACCTCCATTTAACTTTGCTCCATCCATTAATAAAGGTTTGTTCTGCAGAATCCGCCGTAACGCTTGCGAGCAGCAGTAAAGAGCAGAGGAACAGCAGAGGTGCACAGAAGACAGAGGGACGGGTGGAGGATCTTACTCTTTGGGACGGCCGACGTCTCCATGGAATAGAGAGGGAATGCCTCTGTCTCTGCAGGGAGAAAACCAACTTTTGTTCAAATGCTATTTTGGGAGAACAATGTTTGAGTCTTGACATTGGCACAATTGCGGAACCCTTTAATACTGTTAATGGGATTTAAATATAAAGGCGACATCCAGGTGGGTCTGGCACCTCAGTGACCATGTTTCCAGAAATAAACCCTTTTGTAGACACACCAACACTTCAATGGCTGTAAAAAAATTAAAAATAAAAATGAACAGTCTGGGAACGAGGAAAGTGGGAATGCTTTGATCCCGGAGATAACGCCAGTTTGGCTCCTTCAGCAACAGGGGAGTATTTTTGATTTAAAGATAAGCTATTTGAAGTTTTCTCATTCCAGTCTCATCCAGAATCCATCAGGAGGAAGACGAGTCATCAGTTATGTCTGACATCCCTCCGTCCCACAGCGGTTTTCTCATTTTCAATAGACAGCGCATCTGTTAGAGCGCTCACAGCGCATGAATGGCAGATTGGATAACTATTCACTTTTCTTTTACAAGGTTTCACAGTGTTACAGCAAGTGGTCAATGCATACGAGTTTGTCAATGATTGCTGATATAATGTTAGTATAAATGACATGGGATTGTGGGTATTGAGCATGATTTTCTCTCTCTCTCTATATATATATATATACAGTATATATATAGAGAGAGAGAGAGAGAGAGAGAGAATCTATGGATGCACTATTAAAGGTGTCCTTGTTACATTGTATTTAAGTACTGTGTAATGATAACTAACAACATGTACTTACTATAGGGTTAGGTTTAGGATTAGGGTCAGTTACAAGTAATTATGCATAATTTATAGTTATTATTATATTAAATGCATGAAACGTGTAACAAGGACACTGCAAATAAAGTGTTACCGAAACGATATAACTTGTTTGATTACATCAATGGTCTAATGAACGCAACAGCCTTAAATAATGTGTTGAGTTCTTCATCAACGGATCAAAATTACAGTCAGCACAGACACACACGATCATCACCTTTCATCTGACAGACATTCACCGGGCAACATGCATCTTAAGTGCTTAAAACATTAACACAGTGAACCAAACAACGTGTAGGCAATCTAGCCGTAATTAGAAGTCAAAACCATAATCAGAATGAGTGATTGATTCCCTAAAAAGAGTGAAAACCTGTTGGCCTGAGATTTGGTGTATAACAAAATTGAACCCAGACAAATGCGCAAGTATAGTTAACCAGAGCAAACATTACAAGAACACTTACGTAACTGGGTGAATCTCCCAAAGCCTGTCAGGAAATTGATTTTGCATAAAGAAAATGACCTATATTAGGACCATTAAGTTATATGACATTTACCCCTGGTTACACAGACAAGGCTTAAGTCTAGGCCCAGACTAAAATGCATGTTTGAGCTGTTTTAACTGAAAGCAACATGCACTAACATATATTAAAATATGTCAGTGCCATTGTTTTGTCTCAAGATGCATATCAGTAATGTTTATTTTTTCTAAGGCACATTTATAAAAGCTACTTAAATGTCCTACTTTAACTAAGGCCTGATCCTTAATCTAAGCCCTGTCAGTGAAACCAGGCCTTAAACATATTTACCCATAAAATCTCATCTGATGTTTGTACTGTTTGTTACTACTGTTAGATTATAAGTCTGCACTGTATGGATTTATTAATGAAGGGTCTCATGTATGTTCCACCAAACAGAAGTCATAATAAAAGCCGTGATCAAGAAAGAAAAATAAGAAAAATAATAACATTACATAGAGCCATCTAGAGGCAATTCAATACCAATACCAGGCCAAGTGTGAGTTATGATACGACAGAGCTCTAAAATCTGAAAAAAATAAAAAAGGAACAAAATTCTCCCTCTTAAGTTTAGCTTCGGAAACCAAACCTGAGCTTATTGAGCTTCCTCAAGCATCTCGGACTGCCATTATATCTGACTCTCGAACCAGAGCTGAGATCTCCAGAGGACGACTCTACAGGCTCACAGGTTTAAACTCAGTTCAGACGAACGGTGCTGCATGTAAATAAGCAAACGCGTGCTATAATGACACACACATTATGCAAGGCTCAATTAATGAACCAAACTGAGAAATATTGCATGCAAAGGAAATAAAAGAGTGAATAAATGCTAAATAATTAAATGTTTTCTGCATCAGCAAGAGAGCTTGCATCATACAGTATACTGCATGTGTTTGCAAAACAGCTCACCACACACACACACACACACACACACACACACACACACACACACACACACACACACACACACCTAAAAATAACAAATTGTCAGCTTTAAAGAATAGCCTATAACAATAGCAGTGCATTGTAAAAGAATACTTCTGTGGGAAAATGAGAGTGTGGAAAAAGTTAAAATCTGCAAAATTTTGTGCAATGGGATTAAATAAGATAAAAACATGCACAGTCAGGCTGGCCAGTACCGTAGTGCTAGCAGAGAGCATTTCAAAATCAGGTAAAATATTTAATAAACATGCAAATAACAGGTGGGAAAGTGTAGATCTTGTGAATGACGGCTGTTTAAATTCAACAGAAACTCAAATTCCATGTTGACCAAACCAGCTATACAACAGTGCCAACATATAAATACATTCTAGCTCTGCCTAATAACCAGATTTCAGCAACAGACCCAAACCAAAGGTTATTATTATTATTATTATTGCAGTCTTTATTGTTTGCCTTTTTCCCACATTTATAGATTGGTGCAGGTATTGCATAAGAACCCGCTGGTTCCTTCGAGACTTTCCTATGGGGATTTATAATGGGTTTTTTCTAAGGAGTCAAATAAAGCCTGTGGTAAACATAACCGAATTAGTCTTCCGGGGTCTGACGTCATACCTGCAGCAATCTGTTGATAGGGATAGTAGAAATGACAGGAAATTATGGAATAGGGAATATTCAAACCATTTTGCCCATATGAGCAATATGGCTCAACATGCACATGTGCCAACCACTGAACCATGAAATCTGCTCAAATTTAGTTAATTAAAAAAATCTATTAAGAGAGTTCAAAAGAAAAGAAACCTCTAATGCTTTTTTTATGACAACAGTTCTGTTGACAGTAGGGGTGTGCGATATATATATTGTCTACGATAACATCATAATTGTTGTTTTAACGATATGCTATCTGACATTATCTAGTATATCCCTCACTTTATAAAAACACACCCAGAGAGAGCACGCATGAAATATGTGATAATGGGGAAAAAATGTATCGACTTTATGAACAAATCGGTTGAATGAATGATTCAATGACCCACTCATTAATGCAGTCAAATGCTTCGTTCCTGAATGAATCAGCTGTTTAAATGAATCAGCTGAAACTCAATGACCATCTCATTAACAGTGACTCGCTGCCACCTACTGGTGGTTTTAATTTCATATTTTCATATTCATATTTATATTTTTTATCTTTTTTTTTTTTTTTTTTTTTACAATTATTTAAAATGTCAGTATTCAACGTTTTATGTTTAAAACATCAACACATTATTTCTGCATTTGTATCTGCAGGTTAAATGCATTCATGTCCGTCTGAGCTGCTGTGTAAACGCATGTAAACGCCACTTCAGATGCAGCTTCCGTGTTTCCTCTGCATTGAAAAGATGCATTTTGTTGATAGTTATTTCATTTGACTGTAAAAGCCCTATTGTGTCTTATTATTCTAATTTAACGTATTGCTTATATGTAAGAATTTTGACACAAAAGACAATGCATGCATTTATTTAGGTTAGAAAAATGGCTTTATAAAGGTAAAATGCCCATAAAAGGTACAAATAAATTTAAACTTATTGGAAAAGATCATTTCTGTCACCGCTGTGAACTGACCACCGCACAGAATATGAAGAATATCAAAAACTTCAGGAGTCAGCGGTCAACAGCAGTCGTAAACCTGACGAGCTACCAACACCATAAACACACTCAGCAAAATACTGTCCAATTATATTATCGATAAAATCCCAGAAAATAGAGCTATAGTTTTTTTGGCCAATATCGCACGCCCCCAGTTGATAGTTATTTCCTGACAGTTTTAGTTGGAAATATTAGTCTGAGAACAAGAGACAGAAACAGAACTGAAGCGGGCAACAACATGCCCTAACTCAGATTTAATGAACCATATCAGATTGCGTCTGCTTGAAACATTAATTAGGATTCGTCTCAGGAAAGTTATTATATTATCCCATATTTTATAGTTATCCTATAAAACAACACAGACCCTATTCAATGACCCACTTCAAACCCAAAGGGCGTAACAGGAAATACATAATTGAAAAAATAACAGATTTTGCTCAGCCTCTGAGCAAGCAGTGTTCACACACACACACACACACACACACACACACACACACACACACCCACCCTTGAGCCGCAGGCCACTCTCATTCAATATGAAAATTGTAATGAAAACACAATTCAGATTCCCATCAGTAGGCCAGAAGGCAACATTACTGCACCTCAGTAGAGAAGATAAACTCAAACCTGTCCAGCCTGTGATCCCCAGGGGTTCAAAACACACACACACACACACACGCAACACACACAACAAAACAATGTTATTGATTCTCAGGGCCAGAGAGAGAGAGAGAAGGAGAGAGAGATTCAGTGTGAGGGCCTCTTAATGGTAAACCGCTCAAACAATAGTCGAGTCAAAGGCCGCGGTGGAGTCACAGGTCGCCAGCTGAAGTATAGCGGAGCCGAGCGGTTCATACGGGGAGGATTGTGTGTTTGTAGTATGGCACAGCAGTTATCTATTCTGAAGACGAACACAACGACCCCAGGCATCTGGCAAGGCTGGCATGGGCGAACAAAAGGGCAAAAACCAGTCACAAAAGAGCCAAGCTGCCATCCATTCATCAAGTCCAAACTCAGAAAGACTCCTGCCAAGACAGGTGCCAGTCGACCCAGAGCAAGAGCCTCTCTCTGTAAACTATGTTACATCACAAACACTGGCAAAATAAAAGTGTTCTGGAACAACAAACAGAAATCTTGTTTACGGAAGTCTGTTTCATATGCTAATTGCTTAAACATGCCAAATTGGTCAGATTAGGGAAATTAAAATCACAGCAAGAAATTGAGAACATGTTCTGAAAGTCATATTTCGTATTCTAAACCATTGACATTTTTAAAGGTTTATTGAAATGTATAAAAAATTGGCACAAAACATTTTTTATTTATGAATATCTATATTATGCTAATCATTAAAGCCTGCGAAATTGGTCTTACAATTTGTAGCAACTTTAGGAATATGAGCTGAAATCAAAATCAAACACTGTTCCGTCACAACAACTGGAAACTCACGAAAGTTTAAGAACATCAAAATCATAGTAAACAATGGCGGAAAAAAAGTTTTGGCACAACAAACGAAAAAAAAATCTAATTTATGTAAATCTACTTTGTATGCTAATCTTAAAGCATGCAAATGATCACAGCAAACACAGGTAAAAAACTGTTCGTGCGCAACTAATGGAGAATCTTCACAAAAAAATCTGTTTTGTTTGCCAATCATCACGGCATGCGGATCAGATCTGTGCAGAAGAGACTCCGGAAACAATGTTACATCTGCCAAAAAACATGTTCTGGCACAACACACTGAAAATCTTGTTTACGGGAGTCTGTTTCATATGCTAATCGCTTAAACATGCCAAATAGGTCCGTTTAGGGGAAGTATAATCGCAGCAAGCATTGGCGGACATGTTCTGCCGTAACAAATGGTAATTTTTACGAAAGTTAATTTGGTATTAAGCGCTGAAACTTTTAAAAGTTTAGAGAAATATATTAAGCACATAGAAAACACTTATTTAAAAATATCCATTTTTTATGCTAATCATCAATGCAAACAAAATTGGTTTAGCAATATGAATTCAAATCATAGAAAACACTGATAAAACCCTTGTTTTTGTTTTACCAAAAAACTGAAAATGTTACATCTTCATGAACAAGAAAGTCCATTTCATATTATAAAAAGTTTAAACTAAAAGTTAAGAGAAATATGTAACATAATCTGTCAAATGTTTACCAAACACTTAAAAAGAAACCTTAATTTACGAAAGTTTGTTTCGTATGCTAATCACTAAAATGTGCGACATTCATCTCTAACGCTCTAAAAAGTTTAGAGAAAATGTTCTGGAACAACAAACAGTTGATTTTATTACAAACGTCTATTTTGTTGGCTGATCATTAAAACATAAAATATAGTTTTTTAAAAGGCAAAAAAAAACCTGACAAGATTTTAAGGGTTTAAAAATTGGCATCAACTTTGGAGTAAACGCAGTAAATACACAATAGACCAAAACTGAAAGAGTAAAGATCGGTCAAGGCGTCAATGACATCATTCATTCTGCGTTTTCAAGCAAATACTACATCCATCTCTACAGCGCCAAAGGTATTCTTGGATCCTCCCAAGACTTGCACCATCGAGAAACTTGTGGACGTCAGCATTAAATCCCACGTACCTGCCAACTGTTTTAAACAACGTCATCAAGCGAGCAGAGCCGCTGATAGGTAGAAAACAAAGCGCACTCACAAACGCAGGTCGGGTGGCAGCCATTCGGCCTGAGCGGGACGCCGGGCGAACCAATGCATAGACGGAGGAGACGCGACTCCCTCGCTTAACTCCCTCGGGCTGACTGCATCTCCACATTCAGACCAGACCTCCTTCCTAAACTTGCTGGCCCCTCCAGAGCGCTTCCCACACTGTCCCGTTCAGTCTAATCCTGAGACGGCCTGTATTAGCATGAGCTGCCTTTCCCTCCCAACCCCCTGCCACACACACACACACACAAACACACCCTCATGCAAGTCAAAATCTCCTTTGTATGAAAATTAGACTGTGTGAGATTGTGTGCGCGAGTGTGAAGAGGAAGAACACACACACACATACACACACACACACACACAGAGGGAAAGTGATGGGTTGCTGTGCGTTCCTGCACCCACACGCTGTCACTCAGGGCAGCGAAGTGTCCCGGGCCAGCCAGCCGTGACCGCTGGGGGAGGAGGAAGAGAGAAACAGACAGAAAACACACAACAGGAATGATGACAGACTGCTGTTCGGACATTTGAGACGGCAGGAGAGACAACATATGGATATAAATCCTGCTGCTTCAGACAGAAGGCAGAGGAGATGCTTATGTTGATTTAACGTCAACATTAGACATTTGCATTCATGTTGCATCTGATATTTGACATATTTCTGAGTGAAATAAGATATCCAATGATGCATCTGTAGAATGGAGAGAGATCTGTTTTTATAAAAAAATGTTTAGATTATGGTTATTATTCAGGTTTAAATCAGATTTTCAATGTTTACTCAGACTTTGGATACTCAATGTATTCAGAAAGTGAAGAGTGGATTTTGATTACATGACGACTCGGTTCAGTTGATTCCACCGTTTGAAACTATCAAGCAATTGCTGAGGCTCTTCAATGAAAGCATGTTTATTAAGATTCACACAGACCCAAAGCTGCAGGACCTTCAACCACAGCTGTTATAGTTTCCCTTTACATGGAAAGATTCAATTAAGGTCGTCAGAAAACACTATTTCTGTTTCTTCACAAGTCCCCGTTTCTTAATAATATTCTGAAACGCTATATTGAACAAACAACCTGATTGATGACAGACAGACAGACAGACACATGGACAGACGGATGGATGGATGTAGGCCTCTCCAGCAGAGGGCAGGAGAGAGTGGCAAACATGGACACAGAGTAGGAAAGCAAAAGAGACAGTGTGTGTTTTACGACTCTAAACACTGGAGAAATTCCACACATCTCAAATGTTTGGCTCATGAGCAACAGAAACATGCTGAACAGGGTGAGAGATGAAGAAGAGAAAACAGAAAACAAGTCAACAGACGAAGAACAGAACATGTTTTTATCAGCAGGAGCTCTCGTCATTTCACATCAAATGTCTCAAATGAAGAAACACCACAGGTGATGCTTCAAAACATCCAGATTAGGTTGTTATTGTATAGAGGACATGTCTCCTGACCCACAGAGCAAGGTCATCGTCATGGTGATAAGGTCACGATAAAGACTGTCACGAAAAATGAGAAAAACTTGTGTTGATCATTATGAAACCCACTATTCTAGCAGATCCAAAAACTGTTTAAAGGTATAATGAAATTCTGCATTAGCTTTATATTACACACTAGGAGAAAACAATACTGTATTACAAAAGACACTTTCAACAAAAAGGTGCAAAATAGAGCATACAAAATAAAAATAAGAAAAATTCTTTGCCTTTTCAAAAAATGGTTAGTGAAAGGAGGTGCTTCAAGTCGGTATGAAATGGAAATTCACCCAATTGATTTTACATGTTACAGATCTTATTGTGAACGATTCATCATGCATGTTTCATTTCGCAATTTTTAAGCCAAAATGTCATAACCTGATCTTCCAGTGAAGAGACAGACTTCTCTCTGTGCAGGATTCCTCCAATCAATTATAAGTCCCTCTCTTACAATCATCTGTGAGCTCGCATTCAAAACGGCTTCCATCTATCAGAAACTAATGGATTGAACAAGTCCCAGCCTACATTTCTTTTTCAATAACCCATTTCACTCTGATGTACGTCACAATACGCCCCACTACAGCCTCCCCAAAAAAGTTCTGTCAGTCCTCACATCACAACTTTAAGACTTAAAAAAAGGGTTGGTTGTCTATCTCATGAAGCCAGAAAACACATATTTTGGTACCCTGTTACCAAAATCTGGGGCATCTGTGAAAATGGTTTAAAACTCTGATTGTGTGATTTTAGCATTTCTGGCAAACAAAGTCAACTATTAAAATTAAACAGAAATCACTTGGTAACAGAGTTGTGTCCAAAATGTGGGACACCGTTAGATACGTTTTTGTAATTAAATGAGTTAATTATAAAAATAAACTTAGTAGTACCATTGAATATTTCAACAGATTGTCAAATACAGTCATTTGATGCATTTCAACTACTTTTCATGCTAGGTCCATTTTATAGACACTGACAGTCAAACAAGACAGCATCTCACAGGCCTCACGACAAGAACAAACATGGCGTTTGTGCCTCTGACATTTCTCAGCTGTTCATGTGCACTAGGGATGCACTGATATGAAAATTGTGGCCGATACCGATAACTCTTTATATTTGAAAGCCGATAACCGATATATAATAAATCTAAATCCAAATTTTAATATAATTTTTGAGAGCCTGATTACAAACACAAAAGCCTCACCGATAAAAGCCGTGTCTCAAGCACACCATATAATGTTCTTCTTATAATTGTATATCGCCTATATGACAGACTTATCTGTTGCACTTACTGCATTTCCTTTCTTGAAGTGATTCCAATCATATTTCAAGCAATTCATACGGCGCATGCCGCGCATCTGAAGCGTCTCAGCTGAAGGATATAATCCATTATTTATCTGCTTTAATATATCGGCCAAAGTTTCTTATCGGGGTGATAACAGTGACATTAAAAATGAACATATATCAGCCGATACCAATATGGTGGCCGATATATCTTTCATCCCTAATTTGCACACTTGAGTGGAACTAGAGCGTGTTTGGCAACAGTCTTCTGTTACCTGTGACCGTCTCGTCTGTAAGAGTGTAAGACCAGCTGATGGAAACTGTGCATGAGTCCCTGAGTGTTTGTCTCCAATGTCTAGATCTTCAGATTGAAGCCAAAGCTACGGTAATGGCGAAAGCTTAATTCTGATTGGATAACAGACATTTCCTTCCACTTTCTTCTCAAATAAATGGCCAAACTGGACATGCAGTCTGTAAAGGAATGGTCCATTAAGCTCAAATTAACAGAGAAAATTGCAGTTAGGGTTTAAAACTTGAAACAATGAAAGTGTACAATGTTCACATCCAGTTGGTTTAGGTAGAAATGTTAAACTCATCATCTTATTCAAACACTAGCATTAATTTAAAAATAAGTGTGTTATTAACCAAACGGTTGTGTTTAGCAGTGGGACTACTGTTCAAAGTGGACGAGGCTTATCGTGCACCTACTGTAGTGTCAGGTACAAACATAGCAGATGTCTTTTGTTTAGACTGCTGTTGGCCGTTTCTCATCGTTTGACAGTGAACATATGCAGACCACTGGAAGGAGACAAATTTATGTTCTTCTGCTGATTCAAGACAATGGTCTGGCAAATTATCTGCTTAGCTCCATGTAAACAAGGAATTTACAACACCTCCTTTCTTGGAAGTATCCACGCTTGTGTGAAACTTACCTGGAAAGACTGGAAATAACTTCAATAGCAAAGACGAGGTGTACTGAAGCCAGAGCATTCCTTTAACACCACTAGAAATGTACGATACTGTGTTCCACGGAAAGAAAGAATCGAGCTTTAAATTCCTCAAAAGCTGTCAGACAGCATCAGATATTACACTGGAAGAGAGGATGGCTTGTATGAACCCAATTCTGCCTTTACATTTCCCTTTAAATCATTGCGCAAAGAGAAATGATAGACTGAAAAGGTCACCATTTACCATTCATTCCCTGCATCTCATACATACTTCCCAATGGACTTTAGCAACTAACAATTATCTGTGCCATTAACTCTTTCCCCGCCAGCATTTTTGAAAAGAGTTGCCAGTCACTGCCAGCATTTTTGATCATTTTCATAAAAGTTTCAAGGAAACCGGAATATTTTATTGTATGAATATCTGAATATGCAATATATCAAAAGAAAGAACGGAGAAAATCGTGTTTTTGTCGAAGTCTAATTCTGGATCAGATTCAGAGCGATGATCAAAACACAGACGGAGTAGAACGAGTCCATCAACACCCCTAAAGCTTCACAGTCCTAGAGCTCGTCCTGGGTCGACATTTCATTCAGTAACATTAGGCAGTTTTGATACTGTTTAATGTTGATGATCGCGTTATTTTACATGCGCATATGATTACATATGATTTTGCTTGTTTCTGCTTCTTCTTCACCTGTTTTGATCAGGAGATTCAGTACTCTTTCAGAAGATGTGTAATAGCGCCCCCTACCGTATAACAGTGAAAACACAGAAAGCTGGAACATTACGTCAATGGCGGGGAAAGAGTTAACAGCAGACACGTTTTAAACAATTGCAATTAAAATAAAGATTTACTTTCAGTGATGCACCCAAGTGAAAACTGAAACTATAAATACTACTTTTAAATTAGGAACCACTCTAAATTATATTTGTAAAAGCGATCACAACACATTCTTCCTCCAACTGGTCTCACGACATACCATTTACGCTAAAACTAATAAAATGTTGTACAATATTTGAATAAACTAAACTGAAACAACTAGAATATTGCATAACATTTCATATTCAAGGCTGAAACTACTTTTAAAGTATTAGATATTATTTTCATAATAGCTGTATAAACCTACAAATTCCTCAAAACACAATACTGACTTCAATCAAACTCTTTTCCGAAACAAATATTCCTAAAACTAATGATCTTTAAGTGAATCTCAAACTAGCTTTTGTCTATTGTGAATTATCCACTTCACAACAACAACAAAGAGCTAAAGAATACACAACAAAGAACAATTTCACATTCAAACATTCTGAACAAATAAATTTTTCATCTTTCAGCCAAAATTTGAAAATGGCACTTAATAGCATTTCTTGCAAAAATGTTGGTGTCTGAAATTATGATTATTTTTGATTTTTTGTGTGTCGTATAGCATGCAAGAAAGACATCCAGGCCACTTGGGGAGCTCTTACCTCGTCCCATTCTGAAGTGAACGAAGGTGATTTTTCCAGTCTTCTCTTGGCGGTGCTGCAGTTGGACACAGACTCACTTCGCCCACCCAATCCCGTCTCTTCCTCACCGGGCGGGGACACCAGCAGGTCGGAGTCGGACTTGGAAAGGCTACGCGCTAGCTTGAGATCCCCCGGCGGAGGCATCCTTCTCGTCAACGGAGGATCGCGGGCCGGCGAGTTGCGTTTCGGTGAATCTCGCGGCTCTTTGTGGACTGTGGCGTAGATAGCTTTGGGGTCAGTGTCCTGGAGAATGGTTTCCATGGTGACCGCAGTTTTGGGATGGGGAGCGGAGCTCTCAGATGTCGAAGTGTTGGAAGCCTCACCGGACTTCCCTGCAGAGGACGGCAGTCTGAACGCTTCCTCCCGACAGTCGACCACCGGCGAGGACCCGTGAAGCAGACCAGTGAACTGCTCAGGAACAGCAGCGCTTATATCCTGACCATGCGATGAGCTCTCTGTTAGAGGAGAGAGAGAGAGAGAGAGAGAAGAGAGAGAGAGAGAGAGAGAGAGAGAGAGAGAGAGAGAGAGAGAGAGAGAGAGAGAGAGAGAGAGAGAGAGAGGGAGAGAGAGGGAGAGTTACAGACAGATTGTGGAGCAATATCTAGTCCAGATAACATGAATCCACCCACTCTACTACTGTCCAGTGCCAGAAAACAATAACAGATCTGTTTCAGACTGGGAAAAGAGAGAGAAAGAAATGCAGAAAAAAAGAAAGAAAGTTGGGCTCACCAATTCCAAAGTGCCAGAGTTACAGAATTCCAAGCG
>NW_028295839.1:0-13141 GCF_964197995.2 Scardinius erythrophthalmus
TATTGGTGATTCTCAAAAACAAATGTCCAGATATTAAGAGAAATAGAAACAAATTATTAATTTGCAAAAATTATCATTATAATGATTTATTTATATTATTTTTAGGTCGATCGATTAGGAAAAAAAATCCTATGGGGTAAAGTAAGTCTCACTCTGACATTTATTTATAGTCTGATGACAAAATATAATAATAGTAATAATAATAGTAGAAGTAGTATTAAAACTACTACTACTACCAATAATAATAATTATTAATATTATTATTAGAAATGATGCTGAAAAAGTAGCACAAAAATAACAGATCTAAAAACTAATTTAACTCAAAATCAATATATATATATATATATATATATATATATATATATATATATATATATATATATATATATATATATATACATATATATATATATTTGAATTTTCCTAAAAACCTTGTCTCCTATATCTGGTACACAACTTCTTTTATATGTATTTATGTATTTATTTAATTACTGTTCATGTTCTGAGTAGTTTTGCAAAAAAGAAATTTAAATAAATATAATAGAAGTATATATATATATATATATATATATATATATATATATATATATATATATATATATATATATATATATATATATATATATATATATATATATATAAATGGGGTCAATTTCCATAAAAAATGTTAACAGTAGTTTTTCAAATAATAAATAAAAAATAAAATAAAAATTCTACTCTCTTATTAAAAAATACACAGCTATGAATCATCACAAAATAACTTTTTGGCACAGAGATTAATATTTCGTATGACATGTAATTCAGACTTGGCGTAAACAGCCGTAAGTCTGCTGTGGATCGCTAATCCTGGCTCAGTAATACAGAGGTCTGCTGTGATTGGTTGCAGTAATACAAAGCAAAGCTGTGATTGGCTAAAGAGGTGCAAAGAACAGCTGTGGTTGACACACAAACGCACACACCTTTTATTCAGGTCATAAGCTGCTGGGTGTAATTAAAAATATATATACCTAATGCTAATTATGCAGAGACAACTATAAGAAAACCAGCTTAGACAATCTTTATTTTTGCTAATTCGTTTGGTGACGCTAATGGCTCATAAATTACACACAGCATTGTGACCAAACAGTGCACTTCAAGAACGTGAAAAGTCGAAGGGAAATGTGTTCAAGCAAGCAAGGTTAAATAGAAAAAAAGACGAATAGAGCAGGAAGGCACATAACTCTTCACATTCAGTGATCTTGATTTCCTAAGTTTGATATATCGTCAAATACATCAAGTTTATACCTCATGCGTAAGTGTCTTTCTGCGCTCAACTTTCTGTTTATAGCTCCCACGATGCCTGTAAATCCTCATCCGTGACTAGACTAATGGAAACACTAACATATGTATGTAAATGAAGCGTAACTAAAGGACAATGTGCTCACTGTCAAACACTTGAGGTGCACAGAAGAGCCCATTTCTCACTGTATGTTCTGAACGTTGAGTGAAACTCTGAGATTTGGTTCCACCGCATAAAATCAAGCCAAACTCTGGACTTAACAGAGCATTAAGTTTAGAGTTTCCATTAGAAGTCTCTCAAAGCCAATGCCTTTGCTTTAACAGTGTCTGCAGCTCACTAAGAATATTTTAAAGTATTTCAGTGGTGCACATTATTCAAAAAATAAATAAAAATTAAGATCTTCATAATCTTTCAACAAATGTAATTATGTCAAAAACTATTTTCCTTTTGGCTGATGTCATAAATCACCCTTATTTTCCCATCACCTGTCAACAACTTTTTCCCAGTCCAAACAATTGACTGTGGATAAAACTGGTAAAAACAAGCAGATTTCTTTACTCTAGTTTAAGTAGAGTCGTGTGTTGCAGTGCGAGTGTTCACTAACCTACACAGGTCTTCCCATCAGAGTGAAGCGCAAACTTCATGTGGCAGGAACATCTGGGCCCGTGGTCCATCTCCTCACAGATGTGCTGACAGCCACCGTTACCATAGTTACACGTCACTAGTCAAGAACATCAACATTAAGAGATTAGAGATCACCAAGTTCTAATCACTAACATCTATCAACCCATCCACCCATCGTTCTATCTATCTATCTATCTATCTATCTATCTATCTATCTATCTATCTATCTATCTATCTATCTATCTATCTATCTATCTATCTATCTATCTATCTATCTATCTATCTATCTATCTATCCATCCATCCATCCATCCATCCATCCATCCATCCATCCATCCATCCATCCATCCATCCATCTATCTATGACATTTGCGGTAAAGATTGGAAATAATTTTTCATCTGCTGCTCCTGTAATTAATGAGGTACCTCAGGGCTCTATTTTAGGACCGTTACTTTTTTCCCTTTACATGATTCCGCTGGGCTCTAGATTTGATAAATATGGCATTTCATATCATAGTTATGCTGATGATATGCAGTTGTATCTTCCTTTTAAATCAGGAAGTAATGAGGATGAGAATTCTCTGCTGGATTGGCCTTGAGGAGGTGAAACGTTGGATTAACTCAAATTTTCTAATGTTAAATGACAAAAAGTGATAAATTTTTGGCAACACACACACACACACACACACACACACACACACACACACACACACACACACACACACACACACACACACATATCTATCTATCTATCTATCCATCCATCCATCCATCCATCCATCCATCCATCCATCCATCCATCCATCCATCCATCCATCCATCCATCCATCCATCCATCCATCCATCCATCCATCTACTCACATTTACAGTCTCGGTTGTTCTTGGTGAGCTGAAATCCCGGTCTGCACTCACAGGCGATGGATCCTTTGGGCGTCTCTCTGCAAATGTGGGCACAGCCGTGATTTTTATCCATGCAGGTGGGCACGTCTTTAGTTCCATTAAAACGCACTGTAGAACGTTAAGAAAGGGGGGGGGGGGGGGGGGCAAAAATTATGATTCCTTTACAAAACAGAGATCAGAGTCTGAATTGTTTACAAATGTCATGCAATTTCATATTTATTTGTTTCTAGGCATATAAAGCATTTATTTAAAATCTTTTTTTAACACTGTAGAAGTCTTTACTGTCACTTTTGATCATTTCAATGCATCCTTGCTGAGTAAAAGGAAAATTTCTTTCAGGAATGGACACTTACTGACCTCAAACTTTTGAATGACAGCGTATATGTATATCAACAATCAAATATATTTTGACTGACCATTTTCAATTTCAGAAAAAACTCTAAAAAAACACATTGGAAACTTTTATCACTTCTGGTTAGGAAATAGTTTGATGACAAACAGTTCAATTTCTCTCAGGAACAGCAGCTTTGGGATTTCCTTCAGTTTATACCACAAGTCTGAGCACAAACACATACCAACAGACCTATGAAAATAAAAAGTTTGTGATCTCATTTATCAATGTATTCCAAAAATGTGCATACATTTACTCCATTGTTTCACTATTGTATCACTACACCTTCAAGCATATACAAGATCCCCGGCTCGGTTCAAAGTCATCATGAAACAGAAGTTGCGATCGTCTTTTCGTCCCTATTGTGACATATATCCGAGTGAAACAGCTTCTCAAACAAGAACAAATGCAGGGCGGGGCTTGTGGAACTGATTGGATGGTTGTGATTTGCTATTGGTTGATCTCATGTGAGTGACAGGTTGCCCCGCCCTCAAAATCAGAGAAGAGAAGAGATGTCACTGCAAGAGGGAGGGGAAGTTATTTTAATTCAAGATCACGAGGGATTCATCCATAATAAAAAAGAATTGTCAATCATTTTTGATTTCACGGTGACTTTAAGAGCGTTTGGACGTCTCTGGTTCGGCTCGGTGAGAAAAGTATCAGCCGTTCAGAACCAGAGGAACTGGGTGAGTGTTGCTTTTCTTTGACTGACCCCAGATCAGACTCATGTTCACCAGTGTTTGAACAGTAAGAGGAGAATGAAAGCACCCTCTGACTTCAGACCCCAGGACGCATCTGTGTCAACAGACCCACGGCACCCTGGGAAAGCAGCACACAGAAGGGAACATCTATACCCAAGGTTATATGAGAAAACAGCTTATATCACATTTATCTGACAGGAGTCAGTTACATATGCAGCCAAACTTGACAGAACGTTTACAGTAAAAAATAAACGTGAACAGGAAAATATACCATTCGAAATGCCTTGCAACTGCATACTACTTTTTCGTAAAAGTATGTAAAACAAAATACATTAGCCTATGCAATGATGATATTTTAAACAGTAGTATGATACATTGTTGGCACATGACCTCATCATGCGCATGTGAATGGCATCCAATTCAGTGTTGTTCCTGTTAACTAAAACTAAAAAAGTTGTTTTTAAAAATCGTTTTCGTTAACTGAAATGAAGCTGAAATAAAATTACAAAATAAATATTAGATGAAAAATATAAGCACATTAAAGTATCACTAAAAATTTGACTAAAACTAAAATGAACACTGAAAATGTAAAAAATGCTATACTATAATAGTATATATAAATAAAATAAATAATTTATTAAAATAAATCAAATAACACCTCTCAGAAATAAAAACACTTATTGTGCATTTTTTATTCTTTAAAAACGTCAATTCAATTAAATCATTTTTTTTAAAACAACGGCTGATATTTTTTCATTGTAGTTCATTTCGTCGCATGACTGTTGTATACTTCACATTTCAGCCTATATTCCATGCATACAGAAAATTACACATATGCATATTGCAGAAATAATACAGTAGCATGCAATTCCCAACATAGTCATTGACTGTACATTTTAAATGTGCATATCTGCTAAATGCTTATTCAGTCAACTTCCAAACACAGCTCATCTCTTAACAGGTTTGGTCAGTCAAAATGCTTGTAATAAAATCTAGTAGTTTAGGCCTCAAACAACAACACTGAGAGCAGAAATACACTTTTAAAGACACACACACACACACACACACACACACACACACACACACACGTAGACCCCGAGGCCAGTATTTTAGCAGCTTTACAGGAAACCTTTCCCCTCCACACATGAAAAGCGCTGACAAATGTGGACAGAGGGGCGACAGGACCGAATGTTTTGCTTTCAATAGGTAATTCACAACCTTTCACATCTGCCGGCATCACTTTGATTAATTAGAACCTTTTGTTTTCCATTTCTTCTGCCAGAAAACAAAATCGGACCATTTTTTATTCTCGCTGCTCCTGGGAACTGATGTCTGAGGAACTTTCCAATTTCTCTAATTCATTTTCTGGGTCTAAATCTCCCCCGTTCTGCAGCCGTGAATGATAATGTTTCGCTGAGCGCTTCAACATCATCGCCCAACAAAACTTGAGCTTTGAGAATAAACGGCTCGTCGTGCCGCATATTTGCACGGTTCCCTGGAAAACAGACAGATGGAGGAACTTCTGTTGTTGGTAAACCACCGACTCCATACTTAAGGTCATTTCACGTGACTCAGCGTTAATGTTGCCAAGTTCATGCCAACACATCAAACTCTAAACAAAGCATAAATGCGTCAGAATTCAAATAATTTCAACTTTAGACCCTTACGGAATGCATTTAAGAGAATGCATAGCTGATATAAAAGACTGGATGACTAGTAATTTCCTACTTCTAAATTCTGAAAAAACAGAGATTCGAATTATTGGACAAAAACTCCCACACGTAATAATCTAGAATACTGTCTAACACTTGATGGCTGCTCTGTCAAGTCTTCGTCGTCGGTTAGGAACCTGGGTGTGCTCTTTGATACCAATCTTTCATTTGAAAGTCACGTGTCTAGCATCTGTAAAACCGCATTTTTCCATCTTAAAAATATATATAAATTACGCCATATGCTCTCATTGACAAATGTGGAACAATTAGTTCATAATAATAAATAATTCGTTACATTTATATAGCGCTTTTCTAGGTACTCAAAGCGTTCATGCATTCATGACATCAAGGCTAGATTATTGAAATGCTATTATGGGTGGTTGCCCTGCACACTTAATAAACAAACTACAGCGGCAGCTCGAGTTCTTACCAGAACCAGGAAGTTTGACCATATTAGCCTGGTTCTGTCAACACTGCACTGGCTGCCTATTAAACATTGCATACATTTTAAAATATTGCTGATTACTTACAAAGCACTAAATGGTTTAGCTCCACAGTACTTGATCTAAACGCATTATAGTCCGTCACGTCTATTGCGATCTAAAAATTTCGGCCAGTTGATAATACCTAGAATATCAAAATCGACTGCTGGCGGTAGATCCTTTTCCTATTTAGCAGCAAAACTTTGGAACAGTCATCCTAACATTGTCCGGGAAGCAGACACACTCTGTCAGTTCAAAGCTAGACTAAAAACACATCTCTTTGACCTAGCATTCACATAATACATTATAGACTTCTATAATTCAATGTTAGGCTGCATAGATTAGGTCAGCCGGAGCCAGGAACACTTCCCATAAATCCTGATGTACTCGTTACATCATAAGAAGAATGGCATCTACGCTAATTTTAGTGTCTTTGTTTATCCCGAGGTTTTCCCGCAGCCAGCCGTATCCAGGCCGTATCCAGATCTGATGAAGGACCTTCGCCTGGACCCAATGACAACGCAGTGCTGAAGTGCCAACTAGTCTCTCCCTATGGAGGATCCCACTACCACTCTACAGATAAAGAGTTGTCAGGAAAATTTCGTTTCGCGTACCTACCCCGAAGTGACAAAATTAAATTAAATTCTGTATCAAAATTTATAAGGAAACACCAGTACTTTGTTTAGGCTTGGTCTGTAGGGATTTCCAAACCTGCGCACATATATTCAAACGCACATACAGTAACTATAGAACCAATTCTTAATGCTCATGTGAACGCCATCAGCGTTTCTCACAGGTTCACGTTTAAAGTCTGTGTAGAGGGAATGGTGTCGTCTTAGCGGCCCCTAATTTAAATAACAAATGATCGTTGCGACGGAAGCTAATCAATCAAAACTAATTTTAGCTGGAAAATAACTTTATTAAAGAACCACTATAAAGCCAAAACAATCTCTGTTACCTTAAATTATACGCTTATCTCTGTAAAGCTGCTTTGAAACAATCTACATTGTTAAAAGCGCTATATAAATGAAGATGACTTGACTTGACCCTTTGTTACTGACCTTTCAAAGCACAACCAATTAACGGGACAATTCGAATGACATGCATTTTTTGTTTGAATTACAATGTTCAACTTTTGCTCATAAGTTTGTGATGTGACGTCATGATTTTGCAAAGTTTTGCTCTTAAATATTAACTCTTTCCCCGCCATTGATGGAATTTTCCGGCTTTACGTGTTTTCACTGTTATACGGTAGGGGGCGCTGTTACACGTCTTCTGAAAGAGTATTGACTATCCGGATCAAAACACAGGTCGAAGAAGAAGAAGAAACAAGCAAGATCATATGTAAGCAGATGCATATGTAAAATAACGTGATCATCAACATTAAACTATGTTTACTACTGTATATCATACCTAATGTTACTGAATAAAATGTCAACCAAGGACGAACAACTTGTGAAACTTTGGAGGTGTTGATGGCCTTCATATATGTTTTAATCTGTTCTGACACCGTGTCCTAACCAGACACGATGCGATAAGATTCCAGCGACAAATAATCTGTCTGTCCACACTAGACGCAACACGACTGCGAGATGCGTAAAAATCAATCCAAACCCACAGCCAATCAGAACAGCGAGTGGGCGGAGTCAGCCAATCAGAACAGTGTGTGGGCAGAGTCTCGTGGCAAGTGCACGGCACCAGAGAGTAATCTTGACGGCAATCGCAAGAAAATGGATAAGTAGCTACATAATCAAATTCACAAATATTACACCATTTAAACATTATTCAAATACATAGGCTACTGAGTTACTAAAGCAACCTTTGTCAAAGAATACACTTGTTTGTTCACAGTTTGAACGTTCTTGTTTCCATTTGTTTAATTTCAAGATCTGAGGTGAATTATCCATTGTTGCTTTTACAGCTCCAAAGCTGGAGCACTAAATGATATTCAAAGGCACATTACACGCTTTTAACATTAGAAGAAGGTGTGCAGGTCACTTTACGTAGACCTAAAAAATGAGACGTAAATCATGCAAGTTCAAAAACAGTCCAGAGAGAGAGAGAGTCATATCACTTACCGAGGGTCTAGGACCTCTACATCTACAGACCCATTCATCAGAGCCGGGTCAGAGAGACCCGAAGACTCTCAGAAGAGCAGTAAAACGCTCAAGTGCTGATACAACGAGCCCACCCGTAACTCCCTGCCGAATTCCTGCCGTTTTTATCATTACGAGCGTTATTCTAATCTCTCCCGAGACTCCCGGCTTAAGAAAAATGGAGTCGAATGATCGGAAATAGGGAGAAATTCACACAAGCGCTCGGAAAAAAACGATGGGAAAGCCATTTGAAGGGAATAAAACGTGGTCGATTAGGGTCTGCAGCCTGTTAAAACAAATACAAGCCTGTTAAACGCGTCCATACGTGGAGGACGGCGAAATATGCACAGACACTTCATTGAGTGACGGCCAGGGACAAGAGTTTGAGGCGAAATCACCAGGATTTCACGGCAGAGCACCGAGAAACTGCATTTCATTCAATTTTCTAGATCAAACGATCATAATGCACTCACTCGAAAGGCTTTTCACAGATGATTATAGAACATCAAAGACTCTAGGATGATTCATCTTGCGTCATGATAGAATTACCGTAATTATGAGACTTTGCAAAGACTTGAAGAACAAAGAAAGTGCAACAGATAATGAAATGACACATCAAACTTCAACTGTTGAAGGCGCTGGCTGCTATTTTTGACATGATAATGGGAATGCATTTCATACAATTATACAAAGTGTAAGCACTGTGATAAAAGATTTTTCGAAGTTGTAAATAAAGCAAATAAAGCAAAGAAGTTTGTTTTACAAGAAAATACTAAGATCTATTAAGTACTTATTAAGATTGACTCTGTACCGTTCAGTTACTGGAAATTGATCAATGATTCAATGGTTCAGAGTCATTTAGGATCGAATCGTTTTGTTGACATTTTCCATAATAAATTTGGTAAAATTTCCATTAAACTTTGAAACGTGTTAGAATTTGAAAAAAAAAATTGATTGGAGATTATTTGAGTATGTTTTAAAAGAAAAAATTATATTTCAGTCTTTCTTCACGTTTTAATTCAATGTGTTACTTTGCCATTTCTTTATTTGGTAATTTTACAATGAGGTTTCACTTGTAAACATTGGTTAATGCATTAGATAACATGAACTAGCAACGAACAATTAATTTTGAAAAGCATTTATTAATCTTTGTTGACGTTAGTTGGTAAAAATGAATTGCTTGTGTTAGTTCACAATGCATTAACTAATGTTAACAAATACAACTTTACATTTATAATACAAATTTCCATTGACTAAGATTAAAGGGTTACTTCACCCAAAAAATGGAAATTACTCCATGATTTACTCACCCTCAAGCCATAGGTGTATATGACTTTCTTCTTTCAGCCGAACACAATCTGAGTTATATAATAAAGCATATACTGGCTCTTCCCAGCTTTATAATGGGTGTGAATGGTAACTGAGATTTTGAAGCCCAAAAAAGCTCATCCATCCAAAAGTAATCCACATGACTCCAGGGGGTTAATAAACGTCTTCTGAAGCGAAATTATGTGTTTTTGTAAGAAAAATATCCATATTTATACATTTTTATACTATAATCACTGGCTTCCGGAAACGGCTGTACGCAAGTCGAGTTCCGGCGGAAGAGCCAGGATATGTTTTACTGTAACTCAGATTGTGTTTGGCTGAAAGGCGAAGCTCATATACACCTAGGATGGCTTGAGGATGAGTAAATCATGGGATAATTTTCATTTTATTGTTTGTTATTTCACATTAACTAATATAGTTAACTAATCTTAACAACACTAGGCACGTTTCCATTACAGATTTGTGTAAAACTTTTCAGATTTTTTTCTAAATGTCGACAAAAAACTATTGTGAAATGACGGCGTTTCCATTAACTGATGTTATGCGGCTAAAACGTAATTTTTTCCTCTGGCGATAAGTCATTCCAAAAATCATAGCAACGGAAGTAGGTAGGTTTATGTATATCTCAGCCACTGCACTGGCCATTATTATTAATCAAAGGAGACGTATGTGTGTTATCCAATCATTAATGGCCAGGAAAGTCCCGTACACTTGAGAGCGGCACATATGAGGTGTTTCTGGTATATCTGCTTCAAGCTCTTGATTGTGGCATTTGTTTAAGGTTTAGAATCCAGTATTCCTGTAATCCTGTAAGTCTTTTTATGAATTTAATAAAGAACTCTGTCTCGTATTCTGTCCAAACACACCGCGTCATCTACGTCAGGTGACTGTAAATGCGCAAAAACTGTTTCCATTGCAGTTTTGCGAAATATTTCTTTTTCGAATTGCCTGAAAAACCCCCTCATGCAAGCACAAAAATGTTTTTTTTTGCAATAAATGGGAGTTTTTGCGAAATTGATGTGTTTCCATTGGGCGTATTTTCATTTTGCAAGTTCAATTTGCGCAATTTGAAGGGTAATGGAAATGCAGCTAATGAAACCTTATTGTTAAGTGTTACCGTGAAATTTCACAGTAGTTGAAAACAATCAAACTTGCCAAAACATCCAACATACTAACAAATACTGTCTCTTCCTTTAACTGTTCTCTAAACTGCTCTGTTCTTCCCTTTGGAAACTGCAATATATTACCAGGAGCCTAAGGCTTCATGCAAAGAAAAGGGTAAAAATTCCACTGTAATATCAAAGCTATTTCTTAAGGAATTGTCGGATCCAGGTCTCAGATCGGCTTGCCAACACTAACAGCGGTCTGACATGAAGGACGCGCTCTGACGTCTCTGTTCTCTTGAGTAAGCGGCAGGTTTTTAGCACCTCTCTGGAAGAGTTGGCGCAGTGAAAAGCTGCACTGATTGGCTGTCGGCTGATGTGTACACGACTCTTCTCACGTCTCCTGAACCACATAGACATGCTTTCTCCCACAAGACAAACAGCAGACCTATGGAGTGCTTTGTGTGCGTTGTGTAATACAAAGTTGTTTCCAAACAAACATGAATCTAATGCCATATCGCAGTATGCCCAACAGCTCAGAAATGGTTTCATGCTCCGATTGTCCTATTATATGCAGCTAGAACACAAAGAAAAGAGCAAATAAATATAACATATTAGCAGGTTTGAAACAAATATAGTCATCTGTGAAACTTGTGCTGCTCAATTCACAGTTTAACAGATGAAATAATTAACACTACCTCAGAACAAATAAACCCTAACACTTGCTCCTGAAGCATATCAAATTTTATTTAAGGGGTTTATACTGTAAAACGTCAACTATATTGAGGCCAGTGTGCTGCAATTTCCAAGAATGGAGGACACTGTGTTAACCTGTGACTTTATGGCATTCATGTAACACGTCTAACAATGTTTTTCTTTTATGTTTGATAAACTATCTGACATAAGATCTCAAAATTAATAATTTAATTGCTCATTCAGCTTTTTTTTTTTTTTTTTTTTTTTGTGTTGACTTTGTGTCAAGATCTTTCAAATATATTAGCAAAATTATTGTAAGAAATATTTTAAGTCTTAAAATTTAAGCCTTTTTTAAGATTTACGAATTTCAATTAATACTAAAATTCCTTCAAATTGAATTTAATAATCCTTACATATTATTGATTGAATATTGAATTATGAATAAAGGATTTTAAATGAGTAAAAAAAAAAACTAGAGCTTAATCAAAAAATTAAGGGAATGGACCATATAGTTTATGTGAATCGTATTCATAAATTAAAAAAAAATAAAAAATAATAATAATTAATTCAATGTATGAATATGAATCACAAACTGAAATGGTTTGTTCCCTTGTTCTATTAAGATTTATACAAAATGTTGTATCAAGCTTTTTTTACTCAGTTAAAATTCTTAATTCATAATATGAATAATATGTAAGGATTATTCAATTCATGTTGATGGCATTTTACTATATTAAATAAATTCGTAAATCTTAAAAACAGGTTGAATTTTTTTTTGAGTGTATTATATACAATACTATAACACACTATATACTATACTATATTATATTATATACTATAATATCTATAATACTAATATAAGTATTTAAAAGAATACAAAAATATTATAAAATATACATTTTGTTAGATATTTTAAATATTTAAACTTTTAAATATTGATATTACTATTATTATTTTTAGTATATTATATATTAATATAATGCTGATAAATTATAAAAAAGTTATAATATATAGTTTTACCTGCTGAAAAGACATTATAAACAACTGTATTATACTATACTATAATATCTGTAATACTAATATAAATATTCAAATACAATACAAAATATTATATTACATTATATTATATATATTGTTTTATTGTAAATATTTATATTACATATATATATATATATATATATATATATATATATATATATATATATATATATATATATATATATATATATATATATATATATAATTTCAATAATAATAATAGGATTGTAAAAATGACTAAATTAATATAAAACTAAAATAAAAAAGTTATAATACATAGTTAGACCTGCTGAAAAAGAAAAGTCCATAACTTTTGTGAATGACATGTATTTTAGGCTAAATGATGAATTAATTTGTTTCCCAAACATGTTCGTTTGGAAAGCGCTTGAAAACACATTTATTAGCTGACGACAGTCATAAACAGAAAAGGTTAACGTAGCTGTAAAGGTCAAAATTTGCTCACTGCACGCAGGGGAAAAGCATCTTGCACATGAATATAGGACAATTAAACAATTCTAATGGACCATTAAACATTTAACAAGTTGATATAAACGCCAATGAGTGGAAACATGGAGACGGTTATTGGATGGCTGCTGTCTACAAGCCATCCCACAGAAAGCAAGGAGCAAAACAACATTTAGATGAGTGTAATCTATCAGGATAGAGAAAAAAGTACAACAGAAAAGCCTATCCACCATTTAACCAGCCTAAATTATGTTTGTTCAACAAATACACCAGCAGATCTGATTTTACAAGGCCAAGAAGGAAATAACATAACTGATTTGGATTTG
>NW_028295838.1:0-12773 GCF_964197995.2 Scardinius erythrophthalmus
CTAGCAAGAACTCTAGCTTAGGGGTATGCAATATCACCATTTTTAATCGTGAATGATTAAAATGTCTCCATTATCTGCTTTTAAAGAAATATCGTGTTACAGTGCAAAATCTATCAGTTGCAGTTCTGGCACCTCTGTCCCATCCTACTGTACAACTCGACGTACATTAACATAATGTTAACGCAGAGGTAGGGTTACGCTCATGTGACATTGCAGTTATTCACAATCACGAAAGTTTATTATTTGCATACGTTTTAAAGCCTTGCCGGTTAAACAATTTATTCGGGCACTTGTTCTGACATGCGCTTTTCTGAGCGTGTACACCCAAAGCTTGCGCACACTGAAAGCCTGTCAAACACTGAAAGCGCTTGAGTAACAATCGAAGTAATTTTTCAAATCTTATTGCACTTAAACTGTCAGATACACACAAGATTTCCATAAACACTGTCAGTTATGTCTTAAATAAACATAAAACAGTGTGGAGAAAACCGGATGCGTGTCTCTATATTAGATCCGTGCATGAGGTCTTAAAGTGACTGCAGCCTACCAAGCATTAATGACAAACGGCAGCATGTTTATAATTATAATCAAACAACGAAAGACAAAAAGAAAACCACTAACTGCTCTTCACTGTATAAATTAAATATGCTGAATTTATTTAGTGAAGTCTGTGTAGTTTTATTTTTACATTTGTTTTTGTTTTCAATTTCTTACTTGTATGCTACTGTTAAATACACCTATGTGAAAAAATAAAGCACTGTTTATTTCTTTTGTGTATTATATTATATTGTATATGTAATGTGCATCTTTGTCCTTTATTTTTAAATATAAAGATAAAATAATAAAATAAAGATTTTCATCTTCGCCCACCCTTACTTTGGCCTAAATGGTCTTTCATTCTTTTTTCTTTTCGATTTTTTTACCTTGTGAGGCTACATTTTTTAAACAGGGAAATTAGTTTTGCTGTGCTGCTCAGTCACATGCAAAATAGTAAAACCAACATGAAAAAAAAAAAATCATAGAATCGTGATCTCTTTTTTTTCTGAAAAACAATCGTGATATGATATCTTTGCCAGTCGGCATGGAAATATACCGTTGTGTGCTTTATTAAAGCCTTATTGCTTTAATATTCCTTATTCCTCCATAAATCATCATATCGCCCCACCTACTCTAGCTGCAGCATTTTGGACCAGCTGGAGTCTTTTTTTATTAAGCATGTAGGGAAACCACCCAGTAAAGCTTTACAATAATCTAGCCTTGAGGTCATGACTGCATGAACTAACTTTTCTGCATCTGACATTGAGAGCATATGTCATTCATTTATATACTGTGTATATAAATATATAATGTGTGTGTGTATATATATATATATATATATATATATATATATATATATATATATATATATATATATATATATATATATATATATATATATATATATAAATAAATCGAAATATAAATCGAAATATAAATATATAAATATATATATATATATATATATATATATATATATATATATATATATATATATATATATATATATATATATATATTAAGATGGAAAAAATGTTTTACAAATAATAGAAATGTGGCTTTCAAATGAAAGATTGCGATCAAATAACACACCCTGGTTCCTAACTGACAACAAAGATGTAACAGAGCAGCCATCAAGTTTTAGAGAGTATTCTAGGTTATTTCATGCGAAAGTTTTTGATCCAATAATTAAAACCTGTTTTAATTTAAAAAGTTTTTCCTAATAATTAAATAGTAGGAAATGACCAGTGCATTCTGTTAGTTTTATAAATTGGAATGTTTCATCGGGCCACAAAGAAATATGGAGCTGGGTATCATCAGCGTAACAGTGAAAACTGAACAGGGTAGCATGTACAGGGTGAAAGCAACGGTCCTATTACTGAGCCTTGCAGTACACCATACTGAACTTGTGGTTAATATACCTCTTCATTTACTGCTACAAATTGATAACGGCCAGATAAGTATGATTTGAACTATGCTAATGCAATTTCACTAATGGCAACATTTTTTTTATTTTTTTTTTTTATTGACTTTATTTACAATTGGCCTCAGTGAGGAAAAAAACAGTGAAGGTGGGAAAGGTTTGGCCGACTATGTTAATAACTACTTAAGTAGAGGATGCTGGTCCCACAATGGCAGGAATTTATTTTGCTGGTCTTGGCAATCATTGTGTGGTCTAACAAATGTTCTCTCCATCAACTCTCACTGTCTTATCTTTGGGAATTTGATAATTTATATCTTAGTTTTGCTCACATTGCGTACAAATCTGAAAAAAGTTTTTTTCAAATCTGAGGCTGACTGTCTGTGCTGTCATTTTGCAAGGGATGAAATCTGATCCGTTCATTCAGACAGTGTTTATCTACATCAGTTGCTATAGTAATGACATCAGCTCAATGCCAACAGCTGAGAGTATGAAAGAGATGATGATGAATGTTTGTTTGTTTTTCCTTGGCACATGTCCATCATGACAAATCTGTGCAGTGCATCAGCAATGAAGGAAATTTTACACATTCATGCATATGTTGTGTTTGAAACTGCTCATTCAGCTCTGTCATTCACTGCTGAATACATATGAGCCCCATGTTAGTGTGAGCAAATTTAAAAAAATGACAGTACAGCACCTGTCTGAAAAAAAAGATTTTATTTGCTTTTCCAAAATTTTTATGTGATTTTTGTCAGGTTTGCAAAAATCTGATTTTATTTTTAATTTTCTTGTGTTTTTTGTTTTGTTTAGTGCTTTTGTTTTGTCTTTTATTTAGTTTTCCTGAGTCACATATGCCAAAAATCAAAATATCAGATTTTTCCTGCCTGCCTAAAATGCCTCTAATCTATTCTTTATTTTGATACTGATATATTTTTTCTTCAGCTTTTCTTCTTGGAAGAAAAGAGAAGGCAGTGCCTAGAGGACTTGGCAGCACTCATCCAGAAGATCTACCGTGGCTGGAAGTGCCGCACTCACTTTCTCCTGATGAAGAAGAGCCAGGTGGTGGTTTCCGCCTGGTACCGAAGATTTGCGGTGCGCTTCATTTCCTACACTTTTCATAGAAAACATTGATTGTGTTCAATATGATTCATTGTCTCACAGGGATCAGAGGCAGATTTTTTTATCTCAAGATTGCTGTTGGTTGTTTTTTGATTGCAGCAACAAAAGAAGTACCAGAACATCAGGTGCTCTGCCTTAGTGGTTCAGTCATTCATCCGTGGATGGAAGGTAGGTTTCTGGTACACTGAATTTAATTTCCTTTAGCAAACAAAGGCCACATTCACATTGCAGCAGAATACGGTTGTCAGTCTAGTATTTGAGTCCTTAATACAGTTATGTTTACACACACAGTTAAGTTATTTAGGGGAGTGACAACTGCATTCCAAGCTCACACCCATAAATTTTCAGGACTCACAACCGCATTCTCTAAAAAACCTGCGCTGTGTGAATGGAACCGGACTGGACAACTAGTTGTTTGTCACGTCATGCAGTGCAAGAGAGATGCTCTGCGATGAACAAACACATATCTACAATGTGTTGCGGGTTTTGTCTGTGGTTTAGCTTTCAGTAACTTACAGCGATGGAGATATGAGCTGTGTATCATCTGAAGGTTTTATATCCAGTTACTGGAGCTGCTACCGTCAGTTTTTTGTTCTATGCGCAACTCAAATGCTTCGCTCTCCACCCAAATATAAAAACTGCTGTCAGTTAATGAAGATTTGATGGATGACCTTCTCATTTTTATGGACTTCACCATCTTTAATATTACTTTTTTCACTGTCGCTATGTTTACTGGTAAGAGAATACAGTCTTGATTCCTGTTGCACGTTTACTAGCTAACAGTCAGTATTCAAGATGCTACTGTAAGATGCTGTTTGATCGGGACATTTCAAGATTCACACCTATAAATAATTGCGGTTGTCAATCCCAAAAACTGACAGTGTGAATGTAGCCAACGGGTCTGTCCCCACGATGTAACGGTAGCCCTTCTTTCACAGGCCCGGAAGCTTCTGCGTGAACTGAAACACAAGAAGCGGTGCGAACAGGCCGTCACAACTATTTCAGCTTTCTGGCATGGAACTCAGGTACTGAACTCAGTTTCTCTATGAATAAGGAGGTGAAATGGTAAATTGTGGGGTTAGATTTTCAACACCGGAGCTTCTTGCCTTCTTTTTCTCTCTAGTCCTAATTCACTTCTGCTTTTGATGCGACTTACTCTTTTCAGTCACTCTTTCCTTGTCATATTTCTGACTTTAACCTTTGCCACCCTATCTCTGCTTCCACGTGGCCCTCCTCGGCCAACATCCGCAGGCTCGCTGGGAACTGCGGCGTCTTAAGGAAGAGGCACGGAATAAACATGCTGTGTCTGTCATTTGGGCAGCTTGGCTTGGAACTAAGGTATTTAACAAGCCTGCCAAATGAAGTCATGTCCCATCCCGCTTCACCTCACTGTTAATGACTTACCTTTTGTTTGTGTGTGACTGTTTCATCATCTTGTTGGTAACGTCTTGTGGGAAACGATGGGGAAATACTAACATATTGTTAATTTGCTGACATTGAGTTGAAACATCTGTACCCAGAAAATGAAAACTGATGAATCCAAGTTGCATGTATGAATCTTATGTCCTTAAAACGAACCCTTTTTTTCACCTTCTATATAAACTTTTATAACCCTGTAACAATATTCAAATGTTTTATCACTCCCTTATTTATTTGCATTTTGGAACTTGTGATGCGTTTCTCCTTTCATGTTTTGAAGATTTTAAAACTGTACTGAAAACTCCGAGTTGATTTTGGTTTTAAGAACTTAGGTCTCCTGCACTTTCTAGTAGCTGTTATCAAGCAATATGTTTTTCAAAAGTGACTGATGTCTGTCCTGGCTGGCCATGTGGTTATTCTCAGTGTCTCTAACTTGTTGCAATAAAAAAAAGACGTGGGCCATATATGCTGATACAGATATAACTATTTACAATAATTTGAGCCCCTAAGGGTTCATTTAGACATTCCAATGTTACATTATTAGAACTGATAAGCAAGAATCAAGAAGTCCAAATACATTACTTCAGTTCAAATACAATCAAAATTTTACTGATTTACAAAACTGAATTTAAAACACACTTGTGTCTTTAGCTTCTGTTCTTAACACTTTTCCACCCTCTTTTCCTTCGCTTTAAAACAAAAAAAAAAAAAAAACACCACTCTGGGTAGGCTCGAAGAGAACTCCGGCGCTTAAAGCATGAAGCTTGCAGTAAACAGGCCGTGTCTGTCATTTGGGCCTGCTGGCAAGGAACTAAGGTATTCACCACTATGTCTGTGTGGCATCCCGTCATCCACTTAACCCATCTCACACCTTCATGTGTTCATGAGGTGGACCGGATCATGACCCATCTTCCCTGAGCTCATCCCATATGTTGTGCATGCCGATACATTCAGGAACCCACAGCATGAATCATACTTGCACTTTATTGTAGCTCATTGTAAGAAATTAGATGGAATGGCAAAGGATGGGAGCTGAAAGAGTATGGTGAACGGTTATTGCATTGGGGGTAGAACCGAATGCGATATTTTAAGCTTCTTTTCTCTGACTGCCGATGGATTAAAGCTCATCCCGACGGTCACCCTGCAGAGCGGGCCGATTCCCACGCAGCAGGCTTGCATCACAGCCGGATGACCTCTGTCTTTACCAAATGCACCATTTTATTAACTGATCCCTAAGAGTGAGTCTGGACACCTTATGTTTGGTCATATCTCACAATATCCAGTGAATTTCTGCAGCAGGGATCCGTACATTTTGTCGCAAGGTTTTTACTATAGATAGTAAAACAACTATGTTGATAAATAGATCAGTTTAAATTTTTTACATTTTTAAACTTTTGCCCAGTTTAAATTTTTTATTTAGTTAAAATGTTTCTTTTATCATTTTTAGTGTCCATTAAGAATAATAACCATAGTCAGCTTGTGGGGTCAATAAATTGATGCTTTACTTTTTATTTTGTTTAAAACTATACAGTAACCAAAATCCACAAATAGTCTCATGTTTATGCTAGTGTCACAATGGACCAGTCACTAAGGAATTTTGCATATGCTGATTCTTTGATTCATGGTTATTAAAAGAAATATCACTTGATGAATTGCAAAACCTTTGATAAACCAGTGATTATCAATTTAATGTAACAACTATAATATGCACGTTTTAGAGCCCATCTGCTCTGCGAACGAGTGCTACGATGTGTCATTACTGCAATGCTTTATAATTGATGCACTTGCATGCAGTGTCACCGTCTTTATTTGTTATAAGAGGAACGTTCTGATTGCCTGAATAATCTCATGGCAGGCTTGATGAAGATTAAGATAGGCCTGTCTAATAGATGAGAAAAGTATTCTCATTTCATCCACAATCCCATGTAAACTTCTTTTTGCATGTTGGAATCACAGACCACTGCTGATCTCCCACTCAATTTGAGTGCCTTCTTGAGGTTGATGTGGCTTGTTTTATTGTGTGTTTGTGTGGTGTGCGCCTTAAGAGAGCAGTTGTACTCTTGCTTTCTTTTTTATTGCTCTTTTTCCCCTTGTTCTCGCTCATGTTTAGTTAACCCCATGAAAATAAATGTGCTCTCCACAGGAAAACCTCAACAATGTCCATCTGTCTTAACCAACAGCAAACACAGAATGTGTTTACCAGCTGGTAATGGGGTGCAGTTTTGTGTGGCGTGGACCTGGTGTTATGCCGCTTCTTTGCGCTTTGCTTTTTTCAATTGATTCCCTCCTTTCTGCATTCATGCCCCTCTCCCTCTTTCACAGGCACGTAGAGAGCTGAAGCGCTTGAAGGAGGAAGCCAGGCGTAAGCACGCCATCGCTGTCATTTGGGCCTACTGGTTGGGACTTAAGGTATCTTCCAACCATCGGTACTTGCCAGGCGTTGAAATGAGTGGGAAGCGTGCACATAACCAGCCTCTAAGTGTCCTTAACCAGCTGCTCTGCTATGTACTAACAATATAATCTAACCTCATAGTTCAGTTCCACAGGTCCATTAGCATCTAAGTCAGTGACACATGTCACTGATGTCATAAGCGAGGATGAAGTGCTAAAAAACATGTCACGAGGCTTTAGATACTGCATGTGAGCAGAAAGCAGAATCAAATATGTTTTCATAATCCATGGCTTTAGAAAAGCTTCCACTGGGCAAAATAGCTGTTAGCATGAGTCCTACGGAAGCTTCCTGATGATACTGCTGTGGTCTCTGTCAGGGGCTGTTCCAAGGTCAGTGGGTGTTTGGGGTGTATCGCAAACATCTGCCGACATGTATGGACCGTCCTTTGAAATATTGGAATTGATAAAACGGATAGTTCTTGTCCTAGATGCTAATTTGTAAGTGTTTTAGTTGTGCTGTAATAATTGTTTTAGTTGCAGCTATGATGTAAAATGTCTATGCAACTGTGATATCAACTATTATTACACGGCTCTGTGGAATTGATTCTGATTGGTCAATTGCGCCATCCAGCGGTATGTTATGTGAGGGATAATGTACATCCAGCCGGTTGTTATATCAGAATAAACCCCCGACAGGGTGATGAGGACCCATAAAGATGATAGGCACTTAATGAATGTGTTTAACAAAAATGCTTTCATAAAAATCTGTCCTTAATACAGTACTTGGCCAACCATTAACATTAAATATGTTTGTGTTAAACGGTTTTAATTCATTATTTTTTTGCTCTCAAATAGCAATTTCTACCCGATAAAATATTTTGAGTTTGTTACAAAATGTCTGTGTATATATACATGTATTTATTTATATATGGAGCGAAACTCTGACCAAAGCAGACCAAAACACAAGCCACAGGCAAAGGACAGGCCATTATGACGTATTTAAATGAGCTGTCACTTGTAAAATTATCTACAGGTTACGCCTGGCTTTATCCCAATAGTCAGGCTTGCGAGATGACATCTGAATAACAGAGCAGAATGGCATGAATTTATCATTGACAGAAATAAGTAGACATGAAAACTTTGCCCTAGTAGCTCAACCATAGGACAGCCATGTTTTCTGTCTGTTGCTGTGTGCCTGTCCTGTCTGCTGTCTGCATGCTGCTCCTAATATACTGTTGGCTTTTACAGACATTACAGGCCTTTCTTGTGTTTTGCTTCCATTTGTTTTTGTGTGTGTGTGTGTGTGTGTGTGTGTGTGTGTGTGTGTGTGTGTGTGTGTGTGTGTGTGTGTGTGTGTGTGTGTGTGTGTGTGTGTGTGTGTGTGTGTGTGTGTGTGTGTGTGTGTGTGTGTGTGTTTGTTTTTTAACTTGCTGTCATTACTGGTTTTGTTTTGTGTCTGGGTTTTAGGGGTGACATCAAACTTTTTAAGTTCTGTGAAATGTTTGTTGTGTACGAAAGGATGACTGTGAATCTCTCCTGGTTTCACAGCATCCGTTCTCTCATCTTTGCTTTACAGTGTGCTGCTCTTTAGGTGTAAAGACCCTGCTTGTCAAGCACCACTTGTCTGAACTGATAGTGTCCTGTCCCATCCCTGCTGTCATTACAAGACTGTCAATACAAAGAAGTGACTATTTAAACCCACCTTTTCACAGGTCCGTCGGGATTACAGAAAGTTCTTCAGAGCTAATGCTGGCAAGAAGATCTATGACTTCACCATCCAGAGAATTGTAAGTGACTTAATTTAACCAATACTTTTTGCTAGTCACCTAGTTATCCAGAAAAGTAGTCTTACTTGTTGGCGAGCCAATGTTTACCTTATGATTTTCCACAAACTGTGTAGTATCAGGGGCCTCATTTATAAAGCTTGCGTACGCACAAAATGGGGCTGAAAACATGCGTACGCCAGTTCCTGCACAAAAGGTGGGATTTATAAAGAAAAACTTGATGTGAAAATATGCGCACCTAAACGCAAACTCTGACCCATGCGTACGCACATTTTGGAGACGGAGCAGTTTGGCGACACCGATGGTGAGTTGGAGTTAAATGTCTTTTGGTCACTTTTAGAATTTAGAATTAAAATTAAACATAATACAGAAAGATAATACAAATATAATTTCACTCACCAAGCCTGTCACTTGAAGCAAATATCCATTCCTTCTTAAATGTCCGCGCCAGCGAGCACGTTGGGCCGTTTAGTGAAACTGGCGCAGTTTAAATAAATAAAATAATGATTTAAACTATGTTTTACTTCTGATATAAACATTTAGATTAAATATGCTATTCAAATTATGGAGTTAAACACTTAAACATGAAATCATACTGAAAAGTTACAACATTTTTTTTATATTCAATCAATAGAAATATTTGTTGTGGATGCGATTGTTTTTGAACACTTTTCCTGTGGCGTGCTTTAATGTTTTAACCACGGAGAGAATTGCTTATCATGATAATACCAGATTGTCTGAGAAAATAGTTTCGTGCAAATAATGCCCAAGGCCTATCTGTTTTCATTAAAAATATAAATCAATTAAAAATACAATTCGGCAAGTGGAAAAGACTTTCTCTGAAATGTATTTTACACTATTGATTTATGTAGGCTATTCAAAAACAAGGCAAGGATAGACAACTACTTGATTTGTATTAATGTAATGTTTCTTGTACCGTTTATATCATTTGCATATGATTATTCATCCACGTGATAACGTTTAAGTTATTACGTGGATGAATAATCATATGCAAATGATATGTAGATGAGGATATGCATAGTAAAACTAGGCGTTGTAACCTCCATATATGGTTATTTCGGGTGGAGACGCATGTACGCACAATTTTCCGCTGACTGGGATTTATAAAGTGAATTCTGCGCAGGTTCTGGCGTACGCGCGGTTTTATAAGTCTGAATATTTTTTTGCGTACGCCATTTTTGGCTTTTGTGCGTACGTACACTTTTAGTAAGGTTCCTACGCACAGTTTTATAAATGAGGCCCCAGGTCTTTATAAAGCCTATGTTCTCTATCAAAGAACCATTGGACTTGCCAGAAATAATAAAGCTGGAGTGCTCCTGCTTGACTATTTTCACTTTCATTCCATGTATATATTTGGCCGTAACCAACTATATCAAGCTAATAACTGCAGAAAGAGGAATTCTTCGCCTGCTGAGTTCATGTATAGAACAAGTGCAAATTAAGTCTTGTCTTCACATTTAGTTGACTTCACGTGACCCAATGCAGTGCAAGAAATACATTTTAAAACAAGTTGGTGCTACCCCAGGAAATGATTTCCTATATGTTCTCCATTTAATAATTTTTCAGAGAAGAAAGAAAATACTCCCTGGTACACTGATGTAAGTTTTTATCGACAGATGCAGAAGTACTTCCTTGGCTTGAAGAAGACGATGCCTTCCATGTCACCGATTGATAAGAGCTGGCCAGCTCGGCCCTATGGTTTCCTGGACGGGACACACAAGGAGCTCAGGAGGGTTTTCCATCTGTGGAGGGTCTGTGTCATTATACAACTCTGTATATCTAAAATGAACTGATAAGACCTTTGTCATGACTCAGGGGTGCAAACAGCGCGCTTTTCGGCGCCTCCCGCTTTTTTCACGTCAATTTGGGTGACTTGTGTGAATCGTGCAGATCCGAAGAGTTTTTTTTTTTTTAAAGGGGGGGGTTTGAGAGGGTCTGATTATAATTTAACCAACAGTAATTCTGGATTGCGTCCACCAACAAGTAAATAGGAAATAAGCGAATCAGAACACTGCGCGCCAAACCAGCAGTATGTGCGCAAGCGTGAACCACGAGTTTTTCTGTCTCACTCTGGATCTGCCACTGCATCACATTTCTCTCTGCGTGGCGTGGCGTGGAGTGTCCGTTTTTATGTCGGCTCTCATGTTAACTGGTTAGAGCTTGTGTTAGAGCACAATGCCTGCGTGACACACACACTTCTCGAGCCGCGCCGAAACCGCGTGCTAGAAATAGAACCGCAACCGACGCCTATTTTCCACGTGACACGCAAGAGTGTTGGAAGTTTTCAGACAAAATAGAAGGCGCAAATACATATTAATAAATTACATTTTGATGCTTGAAAGTCTCTCGGTTTTGACAAATGCATATATAATTGTAATTTAAAAAATAGACCTAATTATCGATTTTCAAATATTGCCCCGTCAATAGGCCTACAGAACGAAATATTCTGTAGCCTATTTTGCCGTCAATACTGCCGACTTTGTCTTTGCTGTATCAGGCTATATATATTATGTTTAACATCCAAGTGTAGATCTGTCGATTCCCTTTTCTTTCTTATCTATTTGTGTTTGAACAGACATGTGCACGAAAAAATAAGCCAGTGTCCGTCTCAACGAGTTTCCCTGTAAACGCAGTCAAAATAAAACGGACGCGTGTCATTACCGGTATTAGATTTGCGCATTCGTCTTAAAGGGACAGCACCCAATATACCTGCAGCTGTTTGTCACCAAAGTTAATCAAAGTTTAGTCAAAAGATAAACTGTATTAATACTTAATACAGTTAATTTACCTGAAAAACATAAAGCACTGCTTTATTTCTCGTGTATTTGTGTTTTATTGTATTTATATTTGTATTTTGTTTATTAGTTTCTATGCAGATGCACTAGGCCCAGTGCTCGAAGTGGGGCGGTACTCACCGGTACGCAGTACCGGCACTTCTGCATTTTACTCCAAAGCGTACCTGCACGTTTTCTTGCGTACCGCTACTTCTCGCATGTAGCCGGTACTCTACCACTGACAGAAAAAGCGTCAGTGTCACGCCCATTTCACATAATTATACTCCGTTTGCAATGCATATGCAGAGCTTTTTTTTTTTTTCGCACCCATATTAACAGGTTAGACTAGAACTTTCACACTGCACGCGGATGCGGTCCGGCAATGCGTTCCAGGAGCGGTGCATATACAGCAGTCCAACGATCGTTTCCACACCGAGTCTATTTTCGCTGTGCTGCACGCGCTGAATTAAAGTGACAGCGCGTGGTTCGTGGTCAAAATTAACACAGAATATGACATTAGATATAATTTGTATTATTTAAAATTACTTTTAACATTTAAAAACAGACGTTTTCAAATTCCAAAGCTTGCAGAAGGTTCCTAATGGCAATACTGACTTAGGCTACAGCTTTCCTGGTAGCCTTGAGTGAATTAACTTGTCTAAGAAAATGATTCATAAAACGTATATATATCTGTTGAGCCTATGTTTACTTTCGTCATTGACACAGACGAAAATGAAAAGACTAAGTTCAGCTTTAGGAGGGGAAGAAATAGTCCAGGATAAGAAGACTGAGAGAAAATAAATATAAAGATGAGGAGAGAGCAGGTAGCCTATTGATAAATAATCTAATGACAAGGTTTTAAAGATAGCCTATTTCTTATAATTTTTTGGCCTTCAAAAGTCCTAAATTGCACATATGTAGATCAGAGAAATCCAAATTTTCTCGGGGGAGCATGCCCCCGAACACCCCTAACTATGGGGGTCTTGAGTCTGGTTGTCCAGGGCACAGGAAATTGTTAATCCGGCCCTGGGTGAAGGCGGTGAGAGTAAGGCAAGAGAGTACCGGCACCTTTTTCCCCCCACTTCAAGCACTGACTAGGCCTACCCTACACAATTACCCCAATCATCCTAGAATTATTAATTCTTTACAAAAAGAGCTATTCAAATCATCAGGTGAAATTGTTTTCAGGAAGTAGCAGTAAAGCAAGAAGAAGAAGTGCAAGATAGTTTTTCTAAATTTCATTTGACTCTGTGCCTATAGGGGTGGGTTGGGGATGGTGGCAATGTAGTATCTGGATATTTGCCG
>NW_028295837.1:0-11766 GCF_964197995.2 Scardinius erythrophthalmus
AATAATAAATGCTAATAAATTAAAGCATCGCCAACAGTTACTTTTTGGATAAAATAGAAATTAAGAAAATGTTTATTTTTTGATTAGTTGATAAAACATTTCTAAAAATGTTTTATAAAAAAAAAACAAAAAACGTAACCAGTATACAGTCAAATTAGTGGGAACAACTACTTGCCTATTAAAAAACTATGCATAAATTATGTATATTATGTTTAAAAAAACTAAAACATAATATACATACATATAACAAAAATACAATTTCCAGAAGCGAGTTGTCTAACAGTTTAAATGTATCACTTCAAATGATTCAGCAATTTGCTTCAAAACAAAAAATCTATTTGAGTAAAATAAATAGGTGAATATTGATTAATATGCTGGTTTATATATAAATATATATATATTGAGGAATAGTTGTTTTCAGCTATATCTCATCATCGCATTGTTCTGCTGACGGTAAAGCACACACATCTCTCTGTCTGTATCTGAGTCAGCAGGTGTGGCGCTCTAATCTTATCGGCCCCTGTCACACACCTGTGATCTCAGCGTTTACACCTGTAGCAGCAGCTCACCTTTGAACAGGAAGCGGGAGTAATATTTGAAGGTGTTGTAGGACTGCTGCATGGCGATGAAGCTGGGGTGCACCGGCTCCCCCTGCTGGAGCTCCCACGGCTGCGCGATCAGCTGACCGCGAAACTTCAGGATCAGGCTGAAGATGCTGTGGATGATGTTCATGACGGGGGCGGCTTTCTCCGTCAGCAGACCCCTGAGGGAATACACCACTTCTCTAGATATCTGTATATTAATCACTGAATGTGTCATGTGGAACACGAGTCCTCACCTGAAGATGGCTCTGTTGAGGTATTCGGAGTGTGTGCGGTGAATGGCGTCCAGATCGTTGGCACTGCTCAGTTTTTGTTTGAACTCGCTCCAGGACACCTGCAGGATCTGGTTAGCGATGTAGCCCTGGATCACCTTCACAAAGTGCTGCATCTCGTGTCTGTACAGCTGCAGCTGATGGAACTGAACGCAGCGACCGGCACCTTTCACCAGCGCTGAGAGACAGGAGGAAATTTTATTCTTCATTATTATTATTAATAATGAACTCTTCATCATGTTCCTCAAACCATTCCTGAACAATGTGTGCAGTGTGACAGTGCATTATCCAGCTGAAAGAGCCACTTCCACCAGGAACAGCAGTGTCATGAAGGGCTGTACCTGCTCTGTAACAATGTTTAGGAGGTGGAACGTGTCAAATATACATCCACATGAATGACCAGATCCAGGGTTTCCCATCAGAACATTGATCAGAGCGTCACACTCCCTCCGTCGGCTCGTCAACCTGGTACATCACTTCCCCAGGTAAACGGCGCACACGTACACGGCCATCCATAGCCACTTTCCGACTAAGTCGTTACAGGAACTTAGTTCTAGGAACTGTCCACTTCTAAACAGTTCTAAGAACTACTCTCCCCCAAACTCGGTTTTGCTGTTTGCTTTCGCACTGGCCAAGTGTCCAAAGGAACTGGTAGGAGGGGTAAGGGAGTGACGCAAGCACGGGGACTTTTATTTTGACGGCGCGACGGACCTTTATTTTGGCGGCGCTGAGAACGCCAGAGCAAACAATGCTCGCATTCTCAATCTCTGTGTTTATTAGTTAGTGATATGTCTAACAGTACTGTTTAATATGTTATTAGATAGAACTGTTATAGAAGGTAGACAGTATATAAAAAAGTTTATTAGCCTATGCCGTGTGGTTGATGTCCAGTGTTGCTGGCTGGGCAGATAAACATAATAATGGTTGGCTTGGTCCCTTCAAAGTTGCGTTGGATTTTCTCTTCAGCATAAAGGTTTAGAGACCCATCTATCACTGTTTTCCATGTTTGTATAGTTAGTTTCTGGAGTAAATATATAGGCTATAATCTGTGTGTTTACATTCTAGCTGTTTTAAAAATGGCGGGTGCTGGTGTTTCGCGTGCGTTCGGTCAATCTGCGTACACTAACATCACGGGTAGTTCCTATAGTGCTGGTTTAGACCCTACTCTGAAGTAGGACCTAAATTAGTTCCTCCAAATGGAGTTCCTAGAACTAAAATCGTTCCTAGTTCCTGCGGTGCGAACACGCCGACATCTGGGTACTTTAGCCAATAGTTCTAGGAACTGTGAAAAGTTTCCTCCGGTCGGAAAGCGGCTCATGTGATGTAAAAGAAAACGGGACTCGCGCATCGATTAGCTTTGGGCGCCCAACACCCTGTTGCCAGTTGGTGGTTTGACCCTCCTCGGACACTGTTGGTGAATTCTCACCACTGCTGGCTGGGAGTGACACAAACCTTGGCCATAGAGATACTCTGAAACCGGTCGCCTTGCCAAAAAATTTCGCCCGTGTTAAGTTGCTCAGATCTTTATTCCTGTCCATTTCTGCAATCTGAAAGAGAACTGATTGTTTGCTTACCATCTAATCTACCCAGACCTTAACATGTGGCCTTGTTGGTAGCTCACTAAGTTTTGCAACAAAACTATACAAACCCATTCTGACAGATTTAAATAACAGTAACTTTTTCAAATGAGAACCGAATCGGATGGAAGATTACCTGTGTGAAGACTTTCATACATTTAGTGGGAGAACAGTAAAAAATCGTACCCGTCCTCTTGAGGTGAAACCAGACGTCTCGGAGGGACCACACCATGTGTTTGAGCTGCAGCAGGAAGGAGAAGAGTCTGTTGTATTTATTCAGACAGCTGTCTGTGATGACGATATTCACCGGCCAGTCCACCTACAGAACCAGAGAAAGATCATGAAAAAACATCCAGCTCTTCAGAAACTTCAGACTACAGGAAGACAGTGACCTTGACCCTGACCTTGTATCGGAGCTCGAGACAGTTCAGCGAGTCTGGAGCGTGAGGGTGGAAGATCTCAGGAAGGTATCGCAGAGCAAACGTGAAGTGAGCCGCCAGCTCGCTGTCCCCGTGAATGCTGTACTGTAACGCCTTATTCAGAATGGAGTTCAACACCAGCGGGGTCAGCAGCTCGCCGGGGGTCTGACCACTGCCCAGCTAAACACACAGCGCACAGAAGCATTTTAAATATTTGTATGCTACACTTATGTGACAATGTTATATCTAATTTTGTGTAAACTTTTCTTAAAGGGGACCTATAATGCACTTTTTCAAAGTCTTGATTTTATTTTTGGGCTCTTCTGGAACTCTACTAGTCTTCAAGCTTGAATGTTAAAAAAAAAATGTTTTCACATATTCTCCATTGTTGCAGCTCCTCTATTCCCAGTCTGTCAGTAACGCTCTGTTTAGTTCCGGTCTCTATGAAGCCCCTCCTTCTGAAAAGCACAATGTGTTCTGATTGGTCGGCTGGATCAGTGTGTTGTTATTGGTCAACTGCTTCGAGAGTGTTTGGGGAAATGTCACTCTCTTACCATAATCATGAATTTTAACACACTAGTAACGCAACTCAACCAGGCCCCACCCCTTTATTGGCGTATTAGGCGGTAATTATTTAAATGAGGAATATTGTGATGTGTTCGTTCCCAGAAGAAAACTCAAGACTTCAATAGAGGCGTTTCAGGGAGTTCAGAAACAGTGACACTGATATAGAAAAAAACTTCCGTTGGAGTGACTTTGTGCTTTGTAACTTTGCAGACCTTTTTCATTCTCAAACAGCAACATTACACACTAAAGAAAGCTGAACATGCATAATAGCATAATGCATAATAGGACCCCTTTAACAAGCTCTTCACATCAGATTTCTATGCTTATTTTAAGTGTTGAGACCTTCTCAAAGAGCTGATTGCTGAGAGAGAGGGCAAACTCTCCATCTTCCATTAGCAGGAAATGCCTGAGAGCCTCAAAATGCTTCTCCACACCCAACTCCACGAAAAAATAATCCACCACAGCCTTATTTACCATGGACACGCTAAGAGAAAGAGAGAAAGAGAGAGTTTCAAATGCACAAATTTGGATGTTTAGTGTACAGGGATTTGTGCGTTGTTTATGGTTTACATCAGGGCTCGATATTGGCACTGATATTACAATGTCATTCGGATTTTGATTTAACATTGATTCAATTGAAAATATATTTTAGTTACAATGTAAAGAGGTCAAAGTACACAAGAGCCTGATTTAATTCATAGACTGATTCCAATCAATAACTTCCTTGATATTTGCATAGGCTAAACTGGATAGTTCAAATAAAGATTGTGATTAATCAGAAAATCGCTCTAGATTACATACTGTGTGATCAGTGGTGTTGTAACCGAGTGTTTCATGAGCACAGGAAGTGGCATCATCTCGCTGAGCTGAACAGCAGTGGCATCGGTGGCCCGGTACAGGGAGGGGTCGACAGGAAGGCCGTTCGGGCCCCTTGTGACCTGAAGCAGCAGCTCAGACTCTGGAGCCGCAGCTAGAGCAGGAACGACAACACAAACCACTCCGTTTCTGATATATAAAGAAAGAAAGCTCTAATGGTTCAGGATGAAGACAGCTGGTCCGGTACTCACTCAACAGGCCGTATGAGTCCTGGTACTGCTCGACTTGGTACTGTGAGGCCAGGCTGAGAAGATAGCGATCCTCTGGACTCTTTTTAGGGGACAATCCTAGTCCCAGAGCCCAGGCAGTCAGTCCCTCATCCAGGGAGAACAGCTCACTAGGGGGCGCTGCATTACAACATAACAAATACAAATAAGAAATCATTAACCACAGTGAATTTACTTTGTGTATGACCAACAGACATCAACAAAAAAAAACATAAAATCATAAAATAAATAATTCTTAAAATTAGAAATCTGTACCTATGAGTAAAATGTCACTTCTAATGAAAATGGGAGTTTTTCTGAAAGTAGATAAACATTTGTGCAGTTGCGTTCTCACCCTGGGTGTCTGAGTCAGCTGGTGTCTCTGTGTCTCCTGATGCTCGGCCAAATTTGTACAAACTCCCTGGCACCACTCCACCAACCACGCAGCCCATGCCCAGAGCAGAGTCTGATGTGTGAGCACGGGCTTCGCTGTATAGAGAGCTGGGTCGAACAGTCTCAATCCCACTGACCACACACCCACTACCCAAGGTAGACTGTGAGGAATGTCCGTACTCACTTCCAGGCAATGCAGAGCGCTGAGGGTCTGCGCCTGATACAACACACCCTAATGTTAGCATGGAGTCCGACGAGTGTCCGAAAGCGCTGCCAGGCAGAGGGGTGGATGAAGGGGCAGCGTCTGGCATCACACAACCCACTTTAAGAGTGCTGTCAGAAGAGTGACCAAATTTGCCCAAAAGTGGGCGAGAGGCGGCGACATCTGACACAAACTCACCCACCTTTATATGGGCATCAGAGGCGTGGCCATGAATATTAGCGGTAGGTATGTGAGTATTTACCTCAGAAACGTGTCCGCCAATCCTTATATGGGCGTCAGAGGCGTGGCCATGAATATTAGCCGTAGGGATATGAGTATTTACCTCAGAAATGTGTTCGCCAACCCTTATATGGGCGTCAGAGGCGTGGCCATGAATATTAGCAGTAGGGATATGAGTGTTTACCTCAGAAATGTGTTCGCCAACCCTTATATGTGCGTCAGAGGCGTGGCCATGGATGTTAGGGGTTGGAAGAGAAGTGGTTACCTCAGAAACATGTTCACCAACCCTTATATGGGAGTCAGAGGCGTGGCCATGGATATTAGGGGTTGGAAGAAAAGTGGTTACCTCAGAAACATGTTCACCAACCCTTATATGGGCGTCAGAGGCGTGGCCATGGATGTTAGGGGTTGGAAGAGAAGTGGTTACCTCAGAAACATGTTCGCCAACCTTTATATCGGCGTGGCCATGGATGTTAGGGGTTGGAAGAGAAGTGGTTACCTCAGAAACATGTTCGCCAACCTTTATATCGGCGTGGCCATGGATTTTAAGGGTTGGAAGAGAAGTGGTTACCTCAGAAACATGTTCGCCAACCCTTATCTGGGCGTGGCCATGGATGTTAGGGGTTGGAGGAGAAGTGGATACCTCAGAAACATGTTCGCCAACCCTTATCTGCGCGTGGCCATGGATGTTAGGGGTTGGAAGAGAAGTGGTTACCTCAGAAACATGTTTGCCAACCCTTATATGGGCGTCAGAGGCGTGGCCATGGATGTTAGGGGTTGGAAGAGAAGTGGTTACCTCAGAAACATGTTCGCCAACCCTTATATGGGCGTCAGAGGCGTGGCCATGGATGTTAGGGGTTGGAAGAGAAGTGGTTACCTCAGAAACATGTTCGCCAACCTTTATATGGGCGTCAGAGGCGTGGCCATGGATGTTAGGGGTTGGAAGAGAAGTGGTTACCTCAGAAACATGTTCGCCAACCTTTATATGGGCGTCAGAGGCATGGCCATGAACATTAGCGGTAGGGATGAGAATGGTCACTTCAGAAACATGTTCACAAACCCTTATGTGAGCGTCAGAGGCGTGGCCACAGATATCAGAGGAGGGCTGGGATGAGATCAGTGCTGGATCAGGATCACGGCTGTTATTTCTCATATGAATATCAGACTCTGACTCATGGAAGCTTATGAGAGGAGACACAGATTGTTCTTCTTCTGGCTGAGAACAGTGAGAGGGCTGGCTGACACTCTCACAGGACTTGGCTTTCTCTGTTGGCTCCTGTGTGGCTTGCTTTGGCTCTGAACCTGTGCTGGCCGCCGAGGGCTCTGTTCCTGTCTCTTCTCCAGTTGGTTGTTTTTCTGCACACTGGCTATCGCGCTCTGCCTCACATGTTCGCTCTTGAGTGGTTTGTGTAGGGGTGTTTGACTCAGAGCGGATCGGACCCTTGTTCCGCCCCGAGGCAGTGGAATCTCCCAGCTGCACTGAGCTCTGTGAAGGATGTCCATGAACACTAGCCTTCGGCTGACCTACAGACACCTCTGGAGTGAACTGACCCAATTGGAAGCTAGACTTGGATGCTTGTCCATATGGACAAGGCACAAGGACTGACTCTAGGACTTCAGAAACATTTTGTCCAAGACGTATGTGGGAGGTTGTTGAGTGTGGCTTCTCTGGGTGGGGTTTCTGAGGAAACTGCAACAGGTCAGAACCAATGTCATGGAGGGCCTGGGTCATGGCACCACTGTCAGGGAAGCGTGGAGGCTTGGGGAGGAAGTCAGCAATGTCAATTCCATCTGATATGAAAGCATGCATTTCATCATTGGCATCAGAGCAGGGAGGAGCAGAGGATTCTGGGATAGGAGGATCTGCTGTTTGCCGTTCACTAAGATTCTGCTGTAAAATGAAAACAATTACAACAGTGTAGGCTAAATGTATGACGCTATAGATGTATATATGTAAAGAACAGCACACAGACCTCAGTGTGTAGTTGTGCAGACTGTTGTAGGTAGGCTGTTTCCGGAGGGGGGCCCTCCAAACCTAAAGGAAACTTCTCCAGAAGAGCCTGAACAGAAATCATAACACCTCAAAAATAAAGATGTCCCCAAATCTATCACTTTAAAACAGTACTTTCATGGATGATGCTAACATACACCCTTTGCTAACTGCTGGACATATGATTACTAATGCAAGTACAACTACCAGACAGTTAAGGAACTTAGAAGGGATGGTCCATAAACTGAGAACTGGAGACTTTCACATGACACCAACAAAGGTTTGTGTTAGTATAGTTTCTAGCTACAGTATAATTGCAATTGATTTTCTTGTAAAAAAATAATTCAATAATGAATTATATACTTATAAATATACATTTTAGTCAAATAAGTTACTAAAAACAATTTCTTTTACAAAGAAAAAAACAAACACTTTTGCATTAGTAAACAGGTACTAAAAATTCTCTATTAAAATGCAAAAAGTGGATAAAATGACAAATAATAACAATATCCCCATTGCAATTATCAGAGAAAGATACAAAACATACACATTTTACACACACGTATATATATATATGTTTAATAAAGTTACAAAATAATTATAAAATGAATACTAATTTAATATTACTAATGAAAACCATTGCAATAATAATGCAATAACCCAAACTCTACAATAAAAACTCTGATGAATGATATCAGACCTGTACGTTCTGTTGCTCCTGCTGCAGGAAGTTCACTCTGCGCTCATCGAGTTTCATCCTCTGCACCTTCCACATGGCTCTGAGCTCTCGTCTAGCAGCGGCTTCTGATAACTGACCGTACTGAGCAATCAGATCCATCCTGAACACACACAGAAAATATATCATTTCATTCTGAATTTCCTTAATGCCTTTGATATTTGAATCCTTTTATACTATTTAATACTATTAAAAATACCATTAATATAAAAAAAAATACTATTAATTATCTTCACAGTGAAATAGATTTGTATCTATTTATCTATCAAAAATAGCTGCCCACTGCTCCAGGTGTGTGTTCACGGTGTGTGTGTGTGTGTGTGTGTGTGTGTGCACTTGGATGAGTGAAATGCAGAGCACAAATTCCAAGTATGGGACATCATACTTGGCTACACGTCACTTAAAATGATTTATGGGATGAGTAGTTAATTTCCTCATAAAAGAGCACAATCTTGTACCTTTGTCTTTTTTCCTAAATACTTCTTTGGATTTAATCCAATTTTGTAATGTTATGATTCATCTGAGAGCTGTTTTGGTTCATGGCACATAATGCTTTACTGAATAATTTGCTCAAATGCCTGTGGAGAATATGAAAGGGAAATAAAGCTCCTGTGGGAGGTCACTGCTGCGCTCTACAGCCTCAGCCTCAATCGTTGTGTTACTGTATGCCGCCCACCGTGCCCGGCGCTCCAGCTGCTCCTCGAGGGCCTGCAGCCTCTGCTCTCGGTCTCTGAGCTCTCGAGCGTAGCTGAAATCATCTTCCTGCTCCTTCCTTCTCGCAGCACTACGCCACTGAAACCACATCCACACAAGTTAGAGCCGCTGAAGATGCTTTTACTGACTGGTTATTAATATGCTCCTCACCTCCTGGTCGAGTTCCAGCTGCTGTTTCATCTCTTCAAATCGCTCTCTCTTCTGGGCCTCCTCCGCCAGACGCTGCGACACCTGGCGGCCTGCAGGGGGCGAGAGTGAAAACAGCGGGACGTCAGCTTGTAAACTTCATTCATCTGACTCTGTGGGGAGGAACTCCCTCTCGCTGGTCGGCCTGATAATTAATACTTGACCTCCACGAAGAGAACAACTGTGTCCTCCTCGCGTAAAAAACATTGTTTACTTTACACATCAGTGTTATTTTAATAGCATGAGTTTTTGTTAATATTTCGAATAAGATTCTATCCATATATATGTTTTTATTTTAATTTTTAAACTTAAACTAAACAAAAAGCTTTTGGTCATGATAAGCAGAAAAGTGTTTCCGTCCCAAATGGCTCACTCAACGTGAACTTTCTGGCCCTTAGGGCGTCCCATTTCTCCTTTTATAATTCAGAAGGCTGCTATATGGGACAGGGCCTATGATGAAAGTCAAGTTTGGCTACGCAAGACTAATTTTACCCAGACAGAAGCTGCTAACAGCATCAGGTGCATGTGTGTGCGTGCTTGGGTTTTGAAGGGACAGATTTCTGACCTCTGATTCTCTCCAGGGTCTTGGCCGCTGTCTCTCTGACCTGGTTAATGAGCTCCTGTCGAGCCTGTTCAGTCCGCATGGCCTTATAGAGAGAGGGGAAAATAAAGGAAGACAGACTTCAACGCAAAACAATGAAGCAGATTTTAGCCCAGGTCACAGTGTCCTGATGAAACTGGGTTAATGGACCAGATTTTAAAATCTCATCTGTTGCCATGCCAACAGTACGGGCACCACACCGTTATTGGGTCTCTAAATTAAGTGAGCATATTTAAGACATATAAACACTTAACCTGGATGAGCTTTTTTGAAAACCTCATAATTACTTCACTATGTATGAGCGGCAAGCAGAGCACCGTGACATGTGCAGTACCTTCTCCTCCCTGCTGATGGCGCTGTGCCTAGCGATCGTCTCCATTCGCCCTCGGTACACGGCACAGTCTCTCTCAATCTCCTCAACTTCCTGCAGGGAAAACGTCACAGCGATCCTGGGAACTGGTATATCCGACCAGAAGATGTAGTGCTGTTTAATGGACAGATGGAGTTAAATCAGAACTTCCAAAAATCACCTCCGGTAAAAAAATCTTGTTATTCCGTAAGGATGCATTAAATTCATCAAAAGTGACAGTAAAGACATTTATAATGTTACAAAAGATTTATATTTCAAATAAATGCCATTCTTTTGAACTTTCTCTTCTCAATTTTAACTTCTCAAATAATCTCAATTTCCACAAAAAATATTAAGCAGCACAACTGTTTTCAACATTGATAATAATAATAATAAGAAGAAGAAAATAAATGTTTTCTGAGCATCAAATCAGCATATTAGAATGATTTCTGAAGGATCATGTGACACTGAAGACTGTAGATCAGTAATGACACTAAAAATTCAGCTTTGATAACAGGAATAAATTAACTATTTTCTATTTTAAAGTATTTAAAATGCATTTTAAATTGTAATAATATTTCACAATATTACAGTTTTTACTGCATTTTGGATCAAACAAATGCAGCCTCTGTGAGTAGAGACTTTTTTCAAAAACATAAAAAAAAAATTAATCTTCCTGACCCCAATCTTCTGCAAGGCAGTTCAAAGCATCATATGTGTTTGAGGGGCACCTGTGGGCAGCAGATTTTCAGAAGATTGATTGTTTTCCCGCACACGTAAACATCGTTTGCGATGTGTTTGAGGAAGACCGGCACACAGTCCTCTGCATCCCGCGAAATAAGAGTGTAGCCCTGCGTCCAAAAGTTCTTATCTGAGGGGACAGAGATTCATTCATTTTTGGGGGGTTCTGCATAAATGACATATCGATTTTAAGACTGTTATCACTGATTTAACTGCACACCATCAGCATTTTATTTATAATCTAATAATGCAGCAGAAAATTAAAGGATTTAGCTAGAAATCTAAACATTCAACATAAAATGAAAGCGTGAGATTGAGAAACTCACCTCTGTAGGACAGATAATCCTCATTGACCTCAATCATGAACTCTTTATAAACGTCACGGAAGACGCCGCCGTACACCCAGTCTGAAACAAACCTACACCACCAACACAGACATTTAGTTAAAGCTACACTATGTAACTTTTTTGTTCAAAATTAGCTAAATTTCCAAATTGTGTTTTTGCCTTGACTTTGACCCGGATTCACTATGGTAATAAGCATTTATATTTGAGATCTGAGGGGATGGTTTTTGCGGGAAATTGCGTACATGTGTCACTCGTCCGTGCGTGTCTCGTCATATCCGTGAATAAAGTTGCTCTGGCTATTTTGACGTGTGTCTGGTGTGGGAGTGGCAGAGGCTAGTTGTCACAATAAGCGAGAAAGCTTGACATGGAGCAGCTAAATGTTGAACCTCTCGCAGAACAGAGGAGTCTGCTGGCTAAAAGAGATAGCGAGAGAGCTCGTAATAAAACAAGAATCAACATTGACTTGGCTTTTCGGAGATGTTGAGAACTGAGGGATTTGAAATGATGGTGTTTTTATTACTCAGTGGGTTAGTAAGGTATGTTATTGAACGGATAAATATGTAGCCTAGCTCTCTAACAGAGTTCACAGTAAAGCATTATCGATTGTGAAGGGTCATTATAGTTATAGCGCTGTACTGGAATTTATTTTTAAGGAAGTACCGTGTCTATTAATGGGTAAAGCTACAGTAACGTCTTCAGCTAGACAGATTGACATCCTTTCCATCTAAACTGGATATATCTCTAGCCT
>NW_028295836.1:0-10933 GCF_964197995.2 Scardinius erythrophthalmus
GTGAAGTTCGGACCAAATTTGTGACCTGTGAAACTTTAGTTTCGTTTTCTGTTCAATCCACTATGGCGGACGAACGACATGGACTCGTGATGTCATCTTCGCGAGCAACTTACACCGGTACTGACCGAACGTTTTAAAGTTGGAACGGTGTCTCTGTCTCAAAGGGCCTAGGCGCAGGAGCTGGCCAAAATTTTTCTCCCGGGAATAATAATAATAACTAGAAAAGTGCATTTCCGGAGGAACTGCAAAGTGTGCTTGCTCGGGTGCAGTGCACTAACGTTAGCAGGTAGTGGATAGATGCGAGAAAAAATGCGAGAATGCGAGAAAAAAGATGTCAAACTGTCTTTTATTTTCGAATTTAATTCCTCAATCAGCGCTGGACCGGCATTTTCTGTCTTCCGCTGAGCCCTGGCCGTAGACAGATCATGTGTTTTACCCTGTCAATGCAGTGGTCTGCGTTGCGCTGATCTTATTCACACTATCGAGTGTAGGTGCAGCATTCTAACATTGAGTCATAATGAGCTGTTTATGAAGAAATTATCCGCTTCCTAATTATGTCATTTTAATCACGAAATTGAAACATTAAAAAACAATTTGCTCTTTATGGTGTGCGAGTGATAGAGCGCGGCAGCAACGAACCATCAGCTTGCAGCGTAACAACATTGAATGCGCGGCCGAAAAGCTGATCATAGCTGTACAGGGCGCCTTATTATTTTTCATCTCCATAAATATATCTAGTAGCAAAGCTAATGCAAGGGCTAGAAATCTAGTAATCTTTTGCTGATACTTCCTTAGCTGTGTCTGAAACCGCTCACTCGTTCACTAATCCCTACATAGTTGAGTGCACTACATCAGCAAAGAATTTGGACGCTGACATAATTATCACGCGCCAGAGAGCTCAGACAATTTGTCATAAACATTACCTACCCATCTTTAATATTTCCTTTTTTTGGCTGTGTGAATTGTATGTAACCATTGTATGTATGTATTTTTCACGTTTATTGCGTTATTTGATTAAAAAAAAAGATAATAAAAACACTTGCTTGTCATATTTATTTACTTTTTAATTTATATGTGAAAATAAAAGAGAACAAAACACTACACAACACATTTGATTTTTCAAATATAGACATAACGGTATGTATAAATAAATAACCAGGCGTCTGGTCTTATAAATGATTGTTTTCTAACTCGGGTGCACCGTTGCCATGGTGGCATTTTTGTTTATTTTTCATTCGCGCTCAATCGCCTTATCGTGATGGATTGTGGGAAATAGTGTCTCAGCAAGTGTACATCGTATGTACACTCGAATTCAGAGAGGATTGTGGATAAAAGTAGTGAAGAATGTAGGGAATGATGTCGTTCACTCAGAATTCGGACACAAAATGGCCGACACCCTAAATAGTGCACTATATAGTGGATAGGGAGCGATTTCAGACACAGCTCTTGTCATCATGGAGAGCGCAGTTCATGGTTGCATAGCAACGACAGACGCCACAGGAGAACAAGCGAAAGGAGACAGCGGCGCGCTCGCGTTTTCCACTTGTTTTTACACATCTAATGTGCGTTCCATTCGACAGGGTCCATATGCAGTGTTCACTGCTCCCCTACTCCCTGAGCACGGTATATCAGTTGAAGTGGACTTCACTGACAATCGCTCATTAGAAACGCCCAGCAAATGTCATCAAAGAAAGTCAACGACGGAGTCGCGCAGATTATGATATAATAAATATATATAGGACTACATTCATATTTTAATTTTTATTATTATATTATATATTAACAATTATATTGCACTATTTTACAACTACCTAAAATAAAATCACTTTACTTCACAAACTAGCTAAGCTGGCTGCATTCACTGAGGTAAATTATAATCATCAAAAATAGTATATGTAATATTCACAACAATAACCATTAAAAATACTGTCATTTGTATAACAATGGCGAAATGTATTACTTACACACAACTCCTCCATCGTTAGTTATGACCGTTCTGACTGGTGATGACCTGATGCGCGAAATGACAGTTGGGTGTGTGATCATCGCTCTCCACTTCCTGTGAAGTGATGTATCGATGTTCCCTTATTCCCTATGCCGTGCGCAGTGCCCTTCGAACTGAACATGTTCGCTCCCTTCGGATTAGACTCTAACTTAAGATGGCGGAATACCCTGTGAAGTCCACTTCGCAGTCCACAACGCACCTCTAGAGCGACGTTGTTGATTGTTTGAGCATGTGACTGCGCGTTTCTCCTTGTTTTCTATTGTTATGCGCAGCATATTTCCCGCGCGCACAAACACAGCCACAGACAATTAATTGTTTGTTCGGTTATCGAAGAAGAGCATGATGTATTTTGTATAAAGTTTTTTTTATTTTTTTATTAACTGCTTTGAGGATTGGAAATGCACAATTCATGCATACAAATCTGTATATATTAATAAATGAAGATGATTAAAATAGACCAATGCAAAAAACGAAATTCATGCCTGCATTTATTAAGACAAACCTGGTAAAAACGAATGCAGTCTATACACTGACTTGGCTGCTCTGTGAAATGTAATACAACAGTGCCACCTACTGTCTAAATGCATTACCTAACATAAAAAGGTGAAACTCTTGCATAGACATAGGTAAATGGGTTTGTCTATTGCCCTTAAATAAAAAATAAAATAAAAAAATTCAGATCTTGTACATCCTCACATTGGAGTCCCGAGTTCATGTATAAAGTTTGGTTTCGATACGTGACAGAGTTCCTGAGATATGGACGACTTCCTGTTTGGCGACTACGCCGCTGATTTCGTTTGGCTGTGACGGGCAAACGCTTCCGAAAATCAAAAATCCTTCTAGTAACTTTGATGAGGCTTGCTCCAATGATCATGTACGTCTAGTTTCGTGAAGTTCGGACCAAATTTGTGACCTGTGAAACTTTAGTTTCGCTTTCTGTTCAATCCAATATGGCGGACAAACGACATGGACTTGTGATGTCATCTTCGCGAGCAACTTACACCGGTGCTGACCGGACGTTTAAAGTTGGAATGGTGTCTCTGTCTCAAAGGGCCTAGGCGCAGGAGCTGGCCAAATAGCTGGGGGGGGGTTGCCAAATAATGTAAATTTTTTATTTTTTTTTATCTTGTACATCCTCACATTGGAGTCTCGAGTTAATGTACAAAGTTTGGTTTCGATACGTGACAACGTTCCTGAGATATGAACTACTTCCTGTTTTGGCGACTACGCCGCCGATTTCGTTTGGCTGCGACGGGCAAACGCTTCCGAAAATCAAAAATCCTTCTAGTAACTTTGGTGAGGCTTGCTCCAAGGATCATGTACGTCCAGTTTCGTGAAGTTCGGACCAAATTTGTGACCTGTGAAACTTTAGTTTCGCTTTCTGTTCAATCCACTATGGCGGACGAACGACATGGACTCGTGATGTCATCTTCACGAGCAACTTACACCGGTACTGACCGAACGTTTTAAAGTTGGAACGGTGTCTCTGTCTCAAAGGGCCTAGGCGCAGGAGCTGGCCAAAATTTTTCTCCCGGGAATAATAATAATAATAATAATAATAAGAAAACTTAAGAAGAACAATAAGTGTGCGCTTTCAGCAAGCACACTTAATAATAAGAAGAAAACTTAGGAAGAACAATAAGTGTGCGCTTTCAGCAAGCACACTTAACTAGAAAAATGCATTTCCGGAGGAACTGCAAAGTGTGCTTGCTCGGGTGCAGTGCACTAACGTTAGGTAGTGGATAGATGCGAGATGAGAGAAAAAATGCGAGAATGCGAGAAAAAAGATGTAAATCGTATGTATGTATTTTTCACGTTTATTGCGTTATTTGATTTTTAAAAAAGATAATAAAAACACTTGCTTGTCATATTTATTTACTTTTTACATTTATATGTGAAAATAAAAGAGAACAAAACACTACACAACACATTTTTTATTCAAATATAGATATAACGGTATATATAAATAAATAACCAGGCATCTGGTCTTATAAATTATTGTTTTCTAACACGCTTGCACCGTTGCCATGGTGCCATTTTTGTTTATTTTTCATTCGCGCTCTATCGCCTTATCGTGTTGGATTGTGGGAAATAGTAGTGTCTCAGCAAGTGTACATGTACACTCGAATTCAGAGAGGATTGTGGGTTAAAGTAGTGAAGAATGTAGGGAATGATGTCGTTCACTCAGAATTCGGACACCACTACAAAATGGCCGACACCCTAAATAGTGCACTATATAGTGGATAGGGAGCGATTTCAGACACAGCTCTTGTCATCATGGAGAGCGCGGTTCACGGTTGCATAGCAACGACAGACGCCACAGGAGAACAAGCGCTTGTGGAAAGGAGACAGCGGCACGCTCGCGCTTTCCACTTGTTTTTACACATCTAATGTGCGTTCCATTCGACAGGGTCCATACGCAGTGTTCACTGCTCCCCTACTCCCCGAGCACGGTATATCAGTTGAAGTGGACTTCACTGACAATATCCGCTCATTTGAAACGCCCTGCAAATGTCATCAAAGAAAGTCAACGACGGAGTCGCACAGATTATGAAATAACATAAATATAGGACTACATTCATATTTTAATTTTTATTATTATATTATATATTTACAATTATATTGCACTATTTTACAACTACCTAAAATAAAATCACTTTACTTCACAAACTAGCTAAGCTGGCTGCATTCACTGAGGTAAATTATAATCATCAAAAATAGTATATGTAATATTCACAACAATAACCGTTAAAAATACTGTCATTTGTATAACAATGGCGAAATGTATTACTTACACACATACGTAAACTCCTCCATCGTTAGTTATGACCGTTCTGACTGGTGATGACCTGATGCGCGAAATGACAGTTGGGTGTGTGATCATCGCTCTCCACTTCCTGTGAAGTGATGTATCGATGTTCCCTTATTCCCTATGCTGTGCGCAGTGCCCTTCGAACTGAACATGTTCGCTCCCTTCGGATTAGAACTTAAGATGGCGGAATACCCTGTGAAGTCCACTTCGCAGTCCACAACGCACCTCTAGAGCGACGTTGTTGATTGTTTGAGCATGTGACTGCGCGTTTCTCCTTGTTTTCTATTGTTATGCGCAGCATATTTCCCGCACGCACAAACACAGCCACAGACAATTAATTGTTTGTTCGGTTATCGAAGAAGAGCATGATGTATTTTGTATAAAGTTTTTTTTTTTTTTATTAACTGCTTTGAGGATTGGAAATGCACAATTCATGCATACAAATCTGTATATATAAATAAATTAAGATGATTAAAATAGACCAATGCAAAAAACGAAATTCATGCCTGCATTTATTAAGACAAACCTGGTAAAAACGAATGCAGTCTATACACTGACTTGGCTGCTCTGTGAAATGTAATACAACAGTGCCACCTACTGTCTAAATGCATTACCTAACATCAAAAGGTGAAACTCTTGCATAGACATAGGTAAATGGGTTTGTCTATTAGCCTGAAATAAAAAAAAAATAAAGAAAATTCAGATCTTGTACATCCTCACATTGGAGTCCCGAGTTCATGTATAAAGTTTGGTTTCGATATGTGACAGAGTTCCTGAGATATGGACGACTTCCTGTTTGGCGACTACGCCGCTGATTTCGTTTGGCTGTGACGGGCAAACGCTTCCGAAAATCAAAAATCCTTCTAGTAACTTTGATGAGGCTTGCTCCAATGATCATGTACGTCTAGTTTCGTGAAGTTCGGACCAAATTTGTGACCTGTGAAACTTTAGTTTCGCCTTCTGTTCAATCCAATATGGCGGACAAACGACATGGACTTGTGATGTCATCTTCGCGAGCAACTTACACCGGTGCTGACCGGACGTTTTAAAGTTGGAACGGTGTCTCTGTCTCAAAGGGCCTAGGCGCAGGAGCTGGCCAAATAGCTGGGGGGGGGGGGGTTGCCAAATAATGTAAAAAAAAATTTTTTTTTATCTTGTACATCCTCACATTGGAGTCTCGAGTTAATGTACAAAGTTTGGTTTCGATACGTGACAACGTTCCTGAGATATGAACTACTTCCTGTTTTGGCGACTACGCCGCCGATTTCGTTTGGCTGTGACGGGCAAACGCTTCCGAAAATCAAAAATCCTTCTAGTAACTTTGATGAGGCTTGCTCCAAGGATCATGTACGTCCAGTTTCGTGAAGTTCGGACCAAATTTGTGACCTGTGAAACTTTAGTTTCGTTTTCTGTTCAATCCACTATGGCGGACGAAAGACATGGACTCGTGATGTCATCTTCGCGAGCAACTTACACCGGTACTGACCGAACGTTTTAAAGTTGGAACGGTGTCTCTGTCTGAAAGGGTCTAGGCGCAGGAGCTGGCCAAAATTTTTCTCCCGGGAATAATAATAATAACTAGAAAAGTGCATTTCCGGAGGAACTGCAAAGTGTGCTTGCTCGGGTGCAGTGCACTAACGTTAGCAGGTAGTGGATAGATGCGAGATGCGAGAAAAAATGCGAGAATGCGAGAAAAAAGATGTCAAACTGTCTTTTATTTTCGAATTTAATTCCTCAATCAGCGCTGGACCGGCATTTTCTGTCTTCCGCTGAGCCCTGGCCGTAGACAGATCATGTGTTTTACCCTGTCAATGCAGTGGTCTGCGTTGCGCTGATCTTATTCACACTATCGAGTGTAGGTGCAGCATTCTAACATTGAGTCATAATGAGCTGTTTATGAAGAAATTATCCGCTTCCTAATTCTTTTTAATCACGAAATTGAAACATTAAAAAACAATTTGCTCTTTATGGTGTGCGTGTGATAGAGCGCGGCAGCAACGAACCATCAGCTTGCAGCGTAACAACATTGAATGCTCGGCCGAAAAGCTGATCATAGCTGTACAGGGCGCCTTATTATTTTTCATCTCCATAAATATATCTAGTAGTAAAGCTAATGCAAGGGCTAGAAATCTAGTAATCTTTTGCTGATACTTCCTTAGCTGTGTCTGAAACCGCTCACTCGTTCACTAATCCCTACATAGTTGAGTGCACTACATCAGCAAAGAATTTGGACGCTGACATAATTATCACGCGCCAGAGAGCTCAGACAATTTGTCATAAACATTACCTACCCATCTTTAATATTTCCTTTTTTTGGCTGTGTGAATTGTATGTAACCATTGTATGTATGTATTTTTCACGTTTATTGCGTTATTTGATTAAAAAAAAGATAATAAAAACACTTGCTTGTCATATTTATTTACTTTTTAATTTATATGTGAAAATAAAAGAGAACAAAACACTACACAACACATTTGATTTTTCAAATATAGACATAACGGTATGTATAAATAAATAACCAGGCGTCTGGTCTTATAAATGATTGTTTTCTAACTCGGGTGCACCGTTGCCATGGTGGCATTTTTGTTTATTTTTCATTCGCGCTCAATCGCCTTATCGTGATGGATTGTGGGAAATAGTGTCTCAGCAAGTGTACATCGTATGTACACTCGAATTCAGAGAGGATTGTGGATAAAAGTAGTGAAGAATGTAGGGAATGATGTCGTTCACTCAGAATTCGGACACAAAATGGCCGACACCCTAAATAGTGCACTATATAGTGGATAGGGAGCGATTTCAGACACAGCTCTTGTCATCATGGAGAGCGCAGTTCATGGTTGCATAGCAACGACAGACGCCACAGGAGAACAAGCGAAAGGAGACAGCGGCGCGCTCGCGTTTTCCACTTGTTTTTACACATCTAATGTGCGTTCCATTCGACAGGGTCCATATGCAGTGTTCACTGCTCCCCTACTCCCTGAGCACGGTATATCAGTTGAAGTGGACTTCACTGACAATCGCTCATTAGAAACGCCCAGCAAATGTCATCAAAGAAAGTCAACGACGGAGTCGCGCAGATTATGATATAATAAATATATATAGGACTACATTCATATTTTAATTTTTATTATTATATTATATATTAACAATTATATTGCACTATTTTACAACTACCTAAAATAAAATCACTTTACTTCACAAACTAGCTAAGCTGGCTGCATTCACTGAGGTAAATTATAATCATCAAAAATAGTATATGTAATATTCACAACAATAACCATTAAAAATACTGTCATTTGTATAACAATGGCGAAATGTATTACTTACACACAACTCCTCCATCGTTAGTTATGACCGTTCTGACTGGTGATGACCTGATGCGCGAAATGACAGTTGGGTGTGTGATCATCGCTCTCCACTTCCTGTGAAGTGATGTATCGATGTTCCCTTATTCCCTATGCCGTGCGCAGTGCCCTTCGAACTGAACATGTTCGCTCCCTTCGGATTAGACTCTAACTTAAGATGGCGGAATACCCTGTGAAGTCCACTTCGCAGTCCACAACGCACCTCTAGAGCGACGTTGTTGATTGTTTGAGCATGTGACTGCGCGTTTCTCCTTGTTTTCTATTGTTATGCGCAGCATATTTCCCGCGCGCACAAACACAGCCACAGACAATTAATTGTTTGTTCGGTTATCGAAGAAGAGCATGATGTATTTTGTATAAAGTTTTTTTTTTTTTTTTATTAACTGCTTTGAGGATTGGAAATGCACAATTCATGCATACAAATCTGTATATATTAATAAATGAAGATGATTAAAATAGACCAATGCAAAAAACGAAATTCATGCCTGCATTTATTAAGACAAACCTGGTAAAAACGAATGCAGTCTATACACTGACTTGGCTGCTCTGTGAAATGTAATACAACAGTGCCACCTACTGTCTAAATGCATTACCTAACATAAAAAGGTGAAACTCTTGCATAGACATAGGTAAATGGGTTTGTCTATTGCCCTTAAATAAAAAATAAAATAAAAAAATTCAGATCTTGTACATCCTCACATTGGAGTCCCGAGTTCATGTATAAAGTTTGGTTTCGATACGTGACAGAGTTCCTGAGATATGGACGACTTCCTGTTTGGCGACTACGCCGCTGATTTCGTTTGGCTGTGACGGGCAAACGCTTCCAAAATCAAAAATCCTTCTAGTAACTTTGATGAGGCTTGCTCCAATGATCATGTACGTCTAGTTTCGTGAAGTTCGGACCAAATTTGTGACCTGTGAAACTTTAGTTTCGCTTTCTGTTCAATCCAATATGGCGGACAAACGACATGGACTTGTGATGTCATCTTCGCGAGCAACTTACACCGGTGCTGACCGGACGTTTAAAGTTGGAATGGTGTCTCTGTCTCAAAGGGCCTAGGCGCAGGAGCTGGCCAAATAGCTGGGGGGGGGGGTTGCCAAATAATGTAAATTTTTTATTTTTTTTTATCTTGTACATCCTCACATTGGAGTCTCGAGTTAATGTACAAAGTTTGGTTTCGATACGTGACAACGTTCCTGAGATATGAACTACTTCCTGTTTTGGCGACTACGCCGCCGATTTCGTTTGGCTGTGACGGGCAAACGCTTCCGAAAATCAAAAATCCTTCTAGTAACTTTGGTGAGGCTTGCTCCAAGGATCATGTACGTCCAGTTTCGTGAAGTTCGGACCAAATTTGTGACCTGTGAAACTTTAGTTTCGCTTTCTGTTCAATCCACTATGGCGGACGAACGACATGGACTCGTGATGTCATCTTCGCGAGCAACTTACACCGGTACTGACCGAACGTTTTAAAGTTGGAACGGTGTCTCTGTCTCAAAGGGCCTAGGCGCAGGAGCTGGCCAAAATTTTTCTCCCGGGAATAATAATAATAATAATAATAATAAGAAAACTTAAGAAGAACAATAAGTGTGCGCTTTCAGCAAGCACACTTAATAATAATAAGAAAACTTAAGAAGAACAATAAGTGTGCGCTTTCAGCAAGCACACTTAACTAGAAAAATGCATTTCCGGAGGAACTGCAAAGTGTGCTTGCTCGGGTGCAGTGCACTAACGTTAGGTAGTGGATAGATGCGAGATGAGAGAAAAAATGCGAGAATGCGAGAAAAAATATGTAAATTGTATGTATGTATTTTTCACGTTTATTGCGTTATTTGATTTTTAAAAAAGATAATAAAAACACTTGCTTGTCATATTTATTTACTTTTTACATTTATATGTGAAAATAAAAGAGAACAAAACACTACACAACACATTTTTTTATTCAAATATAGATATAACGGTATATATAAATAAATAACCAGGCATCTGGTCTTATAAATTATTGTTTTCTAACACGCTTGCACCGTTGCCATGGTGCCATTTTTGTTTATTTTTCATTCGCGCTCTATCGCCTTATCGTGTTGGATTGTGGGAAATAGTAGTGTCTCAGCAAGTGTACATGTACACTCGAATTCAGAGAGGATTGTGGGTTAAAGAAGTGAAGAATGTAGGGAATGATGTCGTTCACTCAGAATTCGGACACCACTACAAAATGGCCGACACCCTAAATAGTGCACTATATAGTGGATAGGGAGCGATTTCAGACACAGCTCTTGTCATCATGGAGAGCGCGGTTCACGGTTGCATAGCAACGACAGACGCCACAGGAGAACAAGCGCTTGTGGAAAGGAGACAGCGGCACGCTCGCGCTTTCCACTTGTTTTTACACATCTAATGTGCGTTCCATTCGACAGGGTCCATACGCAGTGTTCACTGCTCCCCTACTCCCCGAGCACGGTATATCAGTTGAAGTGGACTTCACTGACAATATCCGCTCATTTGAAACGCCCTGCAAATGTCATCAAAGAAAGTCAACGACGGAGTCGCACAGATTATGAAATAACATAAATATAGGACTACATTCATATTTTAATTTTTATTATTATATTATATATTTACAATTATATTGCACTATTTTACAACTACCTAAAATAAAATCACTTTTCACAAACTAGCTAAGCTGGCTGCATTCACTGAGGTAAATTATAATCATCAAAAATAGTATATGTAATATTCACAACAATAACCGT
>NW_028295835.1:0-10432 GCF_964197995.2 Scardinius erythrophthalmus
CGGGGCTTGAACCACCAACCTTTCCGGTTTGTAGACAATCTACATGAACCACTGAGCCACTGCCGCCCCTAAATGAAAAATGAAAGTGTTTTTCTCACCCTTGAATAAATCTGCACAAAAATAAAAAATGCAAAATAAAAACAATGTGACAACAATGTCAAATATCAAGTTTAAAACACACACACACACACATATATATAACACACATATATATATATATATATATAACACACACACACACACACACACACACACACACACACACACACACACACACACACACACACACACACACACACACACATATATATATATATATATATATATATATATATATATATATATATATATATATATATATATATATATATATATATATATAATAAAAATTTTAAGTGTTTTTCTCACCCTTAAATGAGTCTGTACAAAAAATATAAACAATGTATGTCAATAATGATGTCATGTGACAACAATGTCAAATATCAAGTTTAAAAAAGCATATATTTATATAATGGCAATTTTAAACCGTTTTTTTCTCACCTTTGAACCGGTCTGTACTATGTACAAAAATTAAACATGCAAAATAATTTATATATATATATATATATATATATATATATATATATATATATATGATCATAATATCAGCCTAAAGTGACATTAAAACCCAGTTTTAAGTGTTGGTCTCCGTCTTGAACGGGTATCTACTATGTTTGTAGAATTTGGGTTTTAATTTTTATTTTTTTTAATTTTTTAAACTATGTCAAAGACAGCACTGGCCTACATTCGTGTCGCTTCCTGTGTGTAATCATCACACGATATGACTTGACACATTTAAAAAAAGAGTAATTATCATCATCATCGCTGTAATGACTCATTTCCACCGCCTCCGTGATTCTGACGATATTCGTTACAGAAATGCAGAAACACAAAACTGCTGCGCTCATCAACCGTCATCATGTTTCCTCACATCAGACGAGGAGAAGCTCCTCTTCTGAAATCAAGAGCTTCTCGAGATCAAACGCTGGAGTTCGTCTATAACACACAACATGAGAGACCAACATCTGCTAACATTTGAGGACACGCTGGCATCGCTGCTCTGCTCGCGCTTCAGTTTTGTTGGTTTCAAGGGAGAATTTCTGCAACATTCGTGCGATTTTCTCTGAAGTTTAAGTGTTCCTTCATAACGAGAGTCGCACAACCTCACAAACACAACATCTCTGATGGGAATTAATGACAACAGGCTGATATAAAGACAAAGCACTGTGACGTCGTAAACTGAACTAGTACAAAACACTGTTGAAGTTTTTAAACAAACATTCAGATTTTTGTATTCACTATGTTGTTTATTGTTTTTTATTTTTATTTTTTTCTAGGGGGTTAAATGTACTGTCATGAAAATAATAATAATAAATTATTTAAAAAATATAAAGACACTATAAAAATATACAAAACTATATATATAAAATACTTCTCTTTTGATATATATATATATTGATATATATATATATTTTTTTATATATATATATATTTTTAGAATGTTTACAAATTATTTTGAATAAAGATAATAATGCTTATAAATTGCCTTAATATTATATTTGCAGATATATATATATATATATATATATATATATATATATATATATATATATATATATATATATATACATATATATATATAATATTAAGGTAATGAATAATAATTATTATCTTTATTCAAAATACTTTGCTTTTGATTTTGGAGTAAAATGTATGGAAACCCATTTTCACCATATAAGAAAAAAAAACATGCCTTGGTAAATCATAAGCATGACAAAAAGTCAGAATTATGACAGAAAAAGTTAACTATGAGATACTAGGTTAAATGCCAGAAATATGACATAATTTTTAACTTTTAAGTCAACTTTTTATGTCATAATTAATTTAATCTGGATTAAAACATGTCAGTCCAGAAATGATATCTAGTTAAAATGTTCTGATTCTTTCTTATTATTATTATTTATTACTGTTCTTTTGCATTTTTGTTTACTTTATACATTTTGTTTTATGTTGTTTTGTTGCGTTTACATGATAAGGGTTATTTTTGCTATCAAAAAAATTCATTAAGCCTGAAGAAAGTTCTCTGTATCTTTTCCACCTGTTTTGTGATGTAATTCCTGACGTTGATCTGAGCGTGTGTGTGTGTGTGTGTGTGTGTGTGTGTGTGTGTCTCAGGTCAGACTGACGCTCATGTGATGGATGATGTGCCTCATTACGACTCAGTGGTTCAGCTGAGGAAAGTGTCGAACCTGCTCAGTCCGATTCACACACAGAAACACAACGGATCCGTGAACTCGTATCATTTAGACGGTGTTCAGGACGACATGTCTCCGGTCTGCTGGTCACCGGGAGAACACGACTCACCTGAGGCCAAAGGTACACCAGCAACACCTGCAGTTTATCTGACACAAGGAGATTCAAGGGATAGTTCACCCAAAAATGAGAATGATCCCATGATTTACTCTCCCTCAAATCATCCTAGGTGTATATGACATTCTTCTTTCAGACGAATACAGTCAGAGTTATATTAAAAAATGTCCTGGCTCTTCCAATCTTTATAATGGCAGTGAATGGCCGTTTCTGTTTTGAAGTCCATAAAAGTGCATCTATCCATCATAAAAGTGCATCTATCCATCATAAAAGTGCATCTATCCTTCATAAAAGTGCATCTATCCATCATAAAAGTGCATCTATCCATCATAAAAGTGCATCTATCCATCATAAAAGTGCATCTATCCTTCATAAAAGTGCATCTATCCATCATAAAAGTGCATCTATCCATCATAAAAGTGCATCTATCCATCATAAAAGTGCATCTATCCTTCATAAAAGTGCATCTATCCATCATAAAAGTGCATCTATCCATCATAAAAGTGCTTCTATCCATCATAAAAGTGCATCTGTCCATCATAAAAGTGCATCTATCCATCATAAAAGTGCATCTATCCATCATAAAAGTGCATCTATCCATCATAAAAGTGCATCTATTCATCATAAAGTGCATCTATCCATCATAAAGTGCATCTATCCATCATAAAGTGCATCTATCCATCATAAAAGTGCATCTATCCATCATAAAAGTGCATCTATCCATCATAAAAGTGCATCTATTCATCATAAAGTGCATCTATCCATCATAAAAGTGCATCTATTCATCATAAAGTGCATCTATCCTTCATAAAAGTGCATCTATTCATCATAAAAGTGCATCTATCTATAATAAAAGTGCATCTGTCCATCATAAAGTGCATCTATCCTTCATAAAAGTGTATCTATCATCATAAAAGTGCATCTGTCCATCATAAAGTGCATCTCTCCATCATAAAAGTGCATCTACAGGGTTGCCAACTTTGGGACTTTGGCTGGAGTGAGACTCTGTAAATCATCAGTGTGCGCGCGTAACCGTAACCCTTATTTTAAGAACATCAGTCCTTGTTTACTTGTTTACCCTGATTAATGAAAAAAAAAATTCTTTCAAAATGTACAATTAATTTATTGATTGCACTATAAAAAAATAAAAATAGAGGTGATTAAATAACAAACATGTAAAACAACAACATCAAAACAGTAAGAAATCTCAAAACAAAAGGGACAGATAATAGTTCCTCCACTTCCCCAGAAAACCACAACACACAAGTTTCACACATTATTAGGCCTGTTGTAGCCTGTGCCACAGTGGCAGTGTCGGCCCGCTTCACCACCTCTGCAGGAGCTCGTATCTGAAGCAGGGTTCAATCCGGTCATGAACGTTCACTGCGTCTGTCACGTGACAAATTAACAAAAGACTCGTAAAGTAATTATTTATGTTCCCTGTAAATTATTTTTGACTGCATTATAATGATTTCTTAATTCAGAATATGATAAAGACTGCGTAGGTGGATGTGTTCGTGGAATTTGGCTGTTAAAAGTATAACATTTAAAGCCCCTTAAATGAACGAAATGACTCGAAAAAAGATTCGTTCATTTTAATGAACGAGATCGAACAAACGAGTGAGTAAAATGATCCGAACTTCCCATCACTCACAGGGTGCCATCATCAAGTGCCAGTCTGTTCCTGTCAGTCTTGTTTAGGCCAATGACTGAAGAGATTCGCTCAGCATCCGCATTTGACTGTGGCCGACTCAACACAATCTGGCCAACCTTGGATCATTTTTTTGATCATCACACAAAATGGGGGGAAAAGATTTTGCACTTTAAAAAAAGCAAAAATGTTTTTCACAATTTTAATCACATTTCTTGCATTTACATACCTTTAGGGACTATGATGATACAAAATCCAGGAAATAATTAAATTGATTATAATGATGAATTCTGCCAAAAAGAATATAGTAGGCTACTAAACTATGTAAAAGAAAAATATGTCTTACTTTCTTTATTGTTTAATAGGGGCCAATTGCCAAGACTTGAGAGAATCATTTTATAAAGTCAAAAATGTTCACCATTAATGTTTTGTGTGCAAATAAAATTTAAATAATGTGAGACTGTTTTTTTATTGTTTTATTTTTAGTACGTTGCTGTATTGTTATGTATGAAAAGGGTTAGGGTTAGTGTGCACTCCATTTTTGTCTGTATAATGTATTGTTTTATGTTATAAGACTATTTTTTTGTTGAAGTCTATAGACCCCAGGAAGAATAGCTACTGCTTTTGCAGCAGCTAATGGGGATCTTAATAAACTAAACTAAACTAAACTAAACTAAACTAAACTAAACTAAACTAAACTAAACTAAACTAAACTAAACTAAACTAAACTCAATTTCCACTGTAATATAGAAACAACATAAAGACAGTATATTTTAACCAGTTGTTTAATGCCTTTTTTTTATGAATGAAGCCCAGTATCACTGTAGCTACTGTCTCCATGAAAATGATTTTTTTACTTTTGAAAATTATAACAACTTTTAATATAAGTGAACTTAAAACTTTCCACACATAAACCCAAAAATAAATGTAATATTTACATGTGCCCTTCCTGTGTAACATGATAAAAGTGCATCTATTCATGATAAAAGTGCATCTATCCATCATAAAAGTGCATCTATCCATCACAAAGTGCATCTATCCATCATAAAAGTGCATCTATTCATGATAAAAGTGCATCTATCCATCATAAAAGTGCATCTATCCATCATAAAGTGCATCTATCCATCATAAAAGTGCATCTATTCATCTTAAAAGTGCATCTATCCATCATAAAAGTGCATCTGTCCATCATAAAAGTGCATCTATCCATCATAAAAGTGCATCTATTCATCTTAAAAGTGCATCTGTCCATCATAAAAGTGCATCTATCCATCATAAAAGTGCATCTATTCATCTTAAAAGTGCATCTGTCCATCATAAAAGTGCATCTATCATCATAAAGTGCATCTATCCATCATAAAAGTGCATCTATCCCTTTAAATATTAATATTTTTCTTACACAAATGCATCAGATAAATTGAATGAATCAGATTAATCAGATAATCTCTCTCCGGGTGTGCAGACGGTGGGCCGCTAAACCCTGACGCCCCGCAGACGTGCCCGTACTGCCAGCGGACCTGCCAGCGCGAGGCGTCTCTGAGGGAACACCTGAGCTTCTGCCCGGCCCGGGACGCGGGAGACAGTGTGTGTCCTCTCTGCGGCTTCAGTTCCCCGTACCGGTCTCAGATGGAGCGGCACCTGACTCTCCACGCTCACACGCACGAGAAGGTACGTCACACACACACATGCAGGGGTGTGTTTCCCATACAACGTCGTAACTCGCTGCTTAAAGCTGCAGTCCGTACCTTTTTTGGGTTAAAAATTATCCAAAATAAATGTTAGAGCATGTACATCACCAGCCAGTGTTCAGAACTCTCTGCTTGCCGTAGCTCGATTCAGAACGGTGAGCTTGTAATAATGTTTTTAACTCCAGTGGTTCTGGTGGATTTCAGCGGGAAATTCGAGCATGTCTTTGCGTCATTCCGTCACATCTGTCCACATAAAGAAGAGTCTGGGCTAGCGGCTATGAGTGTGAGGATGCTGGAGATTTATAGCCTTTTCTCACAGCACTGGATATGATTAAACTTTGCAATTTGATGGCGGATCCAGAAATGTTCAAACGACAATCACCAACTGGAGATTTACCCGCTGTAAAACGCTAAAGACTTCGAACTTTGGAGCGGCTACAGAATAAAAGAGACTGACACCGGCCCGTGTGAAAACAAGGATAATATCGGAAGGGCATTAAATGTCACTCAATGCAGATGTTGTTAACATTAACAATTTGAGAACAAAGTATAATTTGCACGGTTTGATGTGATATCATTAGCGATCGTTAGATTTAATCGGCGCGATTTACTGCAATGCTTTTTTCCCCTTAGTTGCTCAGAACAGAAGTGGATGTTCAGAACATTTTCCAGTGAAAATTCTTATGTTGGTCATATTTCCAAAAAGTAGAATCTGTGATTGCGAATGACAGGATCCACACCGACTGACAGCCGCACATTGTCCTCAAAACACTGGATTCATCCACGCTGTGCCGAGGCACAACGCACATATAGTTGATAATTACGTGAATAACTGCAGTTGCAGATTTCGAACAGAGATGGCGACAAAGAGGAAAAACTACAGACTGCAGCTTTAACTAATATGATGCATCGTTGAAGAAATCAATTATAGTCACGACTGTTTCCTGAAACTAGAAACTCTGCTTCTAAGCACAGTTCGAGATCTAGAGCTGTTCTTCCAAACACACAACTCTGCGATGCTGTTTGCGAATGTTCGTTAGAACGATGGTTTCGGGAAACACAGACTCATTGAATTGCTGATAACGACGGAACTTGCGAACATATTTGGCTAACGATGCTTTTGGGAAACACACCCCAGAACGCATGACACACGAATAGATGTGTGCTAACTGCTCATGATTTCATGTATGTCCCAGAATTCCTTGCCTGAGCCCAGTATGGAGAGCAGGAAGTTCAAGTGTAATCAGTGTGGAAAGGCCTTTAAATACAAGCATCACCTCAAAGAGCACCTGCGCATTCACAGTGGTAAGAAACACAACCAGCAAAAGTGCATTTAAGAAAATGCACAAGTCATATTTCACACGAAATTTACATCATGCATGAAGAAATATTAATATTTTACCACCATTAGGAATTCTCTGCACATTTATATGCTAAATTCTTATTGCTGTAATGTAATTTTTAGAGTAATGAAAATTTAAATGATCTGGAACATCATTTTAATTTTAGTATATATATATATATATATATATATATATATATATATATAAATTATATAAAATATATATATATATTTTTTTAATAAACTAATACATTTATTTATGTATTTTAATTATCCTATTATATATATCATTCACATAATTCTAAATATTTTTCTTTTGGTTTTGGAGTAAAATAAGCCCATTTCCGCAACATAAGAAAACCAAAACGTTCAGAAAAAAATCACGCTTTGGTAAATCATAAGCATGACAGTCATTATTAGGGCATAAAAAGTTAGGAATATATTATATAAAAAGTTGTTGACTTTTTGTTATAATTTAAACTTTTTGTCATAATTATGACTTTTTGTGTCATAATTTTTGTCACGAGATTCAATGAATTCATATACATATACTTCTAAAACCATTATGATGCTGAATAAAGCTAAAAATAAAAAAAATGTATGATAAAAAACATGAATAAGACTAAAAATACACCAATCAGATACAATTAAAGTCCACCTGTGGTAAAAAAAAAAACAAGAGTTTAATGTTATTTATATGTCTTATGTGGTGTTTTAAATATATTTTTAAGACAAACCATGTGTAAATTCATAAGTCAAAACCATAACTCAAAAACACCCGTTTATTATCAACAGATTACTTGCTGTTTGATTACGTAGTCAAGCCAACGATTAATCATAATTACTGTTATGTGTCTGACGTTGTAGAGAGCGCATTAATATTCTTGTAGAAGAGCCTGTATGATTCACTCTTTCTCTTCTTCTTCTGAATCAGTTTCTGTTTGAAACATATTCGTCTGAATTAAACCAATATTTCCACTTGGATCAGGTAATCCGAGCTGGAGTGGGTGAGTGAGTGGAGGCGGGGCTCATTTGCATATTCATGAACCCACGTATACTAAATTAAGCAATGGTGTCAAGTTACATTCAAGCTATTTTAAAGAATGAAGAAATTATTTTCACAGGAAAAAAACATTTAAATGTGTCATTTTGGTTATCAAAGATGAGTTTTAACCCTCTGGAGTCTGAGCGGTTTTCTGGGCCCTTGAGATGTTCTGACATGCTCTTACATTTGTGCTTTTTTCAGTTGCTTATAAACATATTAATGGCAAAGGTGTAAATTCACTCTATAAAGCACAAACAGGGCTACCATAATATGTGAGCCACGTGTATGTACATGTTTTAATTTTTGAGAGAATAATGTTTATGCGTGGATATTGAAAAAACTAAAAACTAAAATTTCTGAAATAAGGCCACAAAACACATAGTAAATATGTGTCAATAACACTTTTGACTAATGGATTTCGTCGCCTATAGTTTTTTCTTCAAAATTATGTGAAAATAGTCTTGCTTTATCGTTCAAATAAAACCATACATTGATTTAAATTGATGTAAAACAGGTTTTGCTTGGAAAGCCAATATGCGAGGGGGCGTGAACGAGGAGTGGTTTTCACCTGAATTACCACCCACTCTGCATAATAATGAGCCATTCACACAGGTGTGAAACTGGCTGAGCCACAATGCTTGGACAAAAGATATTTAGAAGAAGACTTATATTGACCATTTAAGATTTTGCTTACATCTATCTTGTACATATGTTGTGCTATTTTATTAAAAAGGTTACAATTACAACAATAATTACAATTTCAACAATATTTCAAGTGTACTCTTTCTTTGTAAAAAAAGAGAAAGATTATAGGCCTACATTTTATCTATGTATTCATTACTTTGAATATAGCCAACATTGGAACAGCTAACATCTTAGTTGACTTTATTTTTGACAAAAATATTAGGCTATTTTATATATAGAAATTGCTAAACAAAAGCTTATTTGACGAGGCAGTATATTCTACAGTAAAAACTGTACCCAAATCTACTAAACAAAATGTTGTCTTTCATATTTCGCCTGACTGTAAAGTTGTTTTCATGAAATATTAGGGCATATAAATGTTAATTTGCAGTTTACGTTGCTTATACAAATAGCCAACATTTTATTTCAACATATTTCAGTCGATTTTTACTCATCTCAGTATAGCAATACAGTTTGCTAAAACATCATCATTCGTTGACGATAGGCTTATTTACTTTAAATCCAGGAAAGTTGTTAATGAAAAAAATTATTAAAATTAAGATACAATTGATACAAAACGAAATTCGTTTTAAAGAAAGGATTTGTACTTTCTGTTTTGAGGTCTCTGTGAAAGTTTGAAAGTCTTTTAGTGTTTTTTTTTTTAGAGCTCGCGTCCATAATGGAGAAAAAACAGAGCGCATGCCGTTCATTCGTCAATAAACAGAAACCCGAGAAGGAAAAACTTACTAGTATTCCTCAGCTCGTATTCCTCGTATTCCTCATTATTCCTCACAGCGCTGCAAGACGGTGTAAGCAAGTAATGTTCTGAATAAACTTGTGTTTTGGTTTTCTCGAGCTGATGGGGGCGCGGATTACCTCAGCCATTTGCGTTTGAATAGCGCACGCTCTCCGTGGGCGGAGTCACATTACATTTGAATTAGCTCTAATTAGGTCGACTGGAATCGCTCTCTTTTAATACAGATTTCACAAGATGAGAATATTTGTTTTTTATATAAATTACTTCATTTAAAAGAAGAGATTTCAAGCTTCATAAAGACATATATCACTTGTATGTGTGAGAAGTATTCACTGAGTTATGGTTCATTTTCGGACGCGTTTCAGAATGGACTACACGGACAGAGAGAAGGCAGAACTCGCTTCGTGTTAATTTTTCTTTATTTGTCGAAAAGCACAACACTATGTTTTTATTGTGAGTATACACAAAAATAATACACATTTAACAGAATCGATTGATGTATGGAACTCCTATGGAAAATCAAAGTCAACAGAGTATTCATGAGTTTCTTTTACACTGATAAAAAAAAAGCGAGCTGGTATCGCCGGCGATACCGTCGACCTCAGGGGGTTAAGGGATTAAGTTATCGACACGAGGCTCATTTGCATATTCATGAATCCGCGTACACTAAATGAAGCAAGGTTGTCGAGGTACATTCAAGCTATTTTAAGGCATGAAGAAATAATTTTCATAGTTTAAACATTGAAATATGTCATTCTGATTATCAAAGATGAGTTTTAAGGGATAAAGTTATCGACTGAATCTCTGTGTTCGCAGGCGAGAAGCCGTACGAGTGCTCGAACTGTAAGAAACGGTT
>NW_028295834.1:0-10171 GCF_964197995.2 Scardinius erythrophthalmus
GCATGCCTCGGATTTGCTCGTCACCCTGGGAAAATTTTAGGGTATTTGGGGTTTTTCCAAAAACCTACTTTCGCGAACTAGTCCTAGGTTTTTGGCCCGACCGGAACCAAACCAGTGCGGCAAGATTCTCTGGAGTCTGATTGTCAATAATTATCAAAAAAAAGTGTAAATTTCGCTTCACGGTCCCTAAGGGCCGCCAAAATGTTCGAAGTGGGAGGAGCCCATTTTGCTTAATTGGCTATAACTCGTGAACGGAACGAGATTTTTGCACCAAACTCAGCACACGCATGTACGAGCTCATTCTGTGGTCACGTGAAAAAGGGCGCAGCGACTGGCCACTTGGTGGCGCTATGGTGTCAAAATGATGTATTTCTATGGAAAAAACACATGAAATGGCTGAAAGCGGCCATCTTGCTGTCTGATTTGCATACAAGCTCACAAAATCGGGCATGCGCATGCGTCACGTGATCCTGAAGAAGCTTGAAAACTTTCATGGACGTCGGGCCATTGGTGGCGCTTTAACTGTCATAAAGGTGAGAAGGCCTCTGTATTACCCTATGCAAAATGACATTTAAATGACTGAAAAATGGGGGGGAAAGAGCAGAGCTTCACCAAATTAGCTGAGCACATGCGCCATATTATTCTAAAGAAGCGTGCAAACTTTTATGGAGATCGGGCCATCAGTGGGGGTGTCACAGTTTAAAAGGTAAAAAAAAAAATGCACCACATTTCCATGATAAATGAGCTAAAAGGGCAACAAACGTTCTTTTTCCTCTCCGAGGCACATGTTAGAAGGCTGGATAAAGTTTTTGGAACGCAGCAGCGCAGACGGCAAGCGCCTAGACCCTATAGTTTTTTTTTTAGAGGCCTTTTTGTGGCCCTTTTTTAGCCACTTATTAGGGGTTCAAGCACTTCAGTGCTGAACACCTATTGTAATTGTTAATTTTCCCATGATGCAACATTCAGACATAAAACTGATCGGGCAGACCAAACCGTAAGTCGTGGAGACTTGAAACTTTGGGGGCTGATAGTACTCACACCGCCTACAGCGTCACCAAGGCCCGCCCCGATCGGCCTGACGGGGGCGCTACAGCGGGCAAAAGTACGAAACGGCTCATAACTCATCAACCGTGAGGCGTAGGCTCAAGTGTCTTATATCGCTGGAATCCTTGGCTCGAGGCGGACCAGATGCATGCCTCGGATTTGCTCGTCACCCTGGGAAAATTTTAGGGTATTTGGGGTTTTTCCAAAAACCTACTTTCGCGATCTAGTCCTAGGTTTTTGGCCCGACCGGAACCAAACCAGTGCGGCAAGATTCTCTGGAGTCTGATTGTCAATAATTATCAAAAAAAAGTGTAAATTTCGCTTCACGGTCCCTAAGGGCCGCCAAAATGTTCGAAGTGGGAGGAGCCCATTTTGCTTAATTGGCTATAACTCGTGAACGGAACGAGATTTTTGCACCAAACTCAGCACACGCATGTACGAGCTCATTCTGTGGTCACGTGAAAAAGGGCGCAGCGACTGGCCACTTGGTGGCGCTATGGTGTCAAAATGATGTATTTCTATGGAAAAAACACATGAAATGGCTGAAAGCGGCCATCTTGCTGTCTGATTTGCATACAAGCTCACAAAATCGGGCATGCGCATGCGTCACGTGATCCTGAAGAAGCTTGAAAACTTTCATGGACGTCGGGCCATTGGTGGCGCTTTAACTGTCATAAAGGTGAGAAGGCCTCTGTATTACCCTATGCAAAATGACATTTAAATGACTGAAAAATGGGGGGGAAAGAGCAGAGCTTCACCAAATTAGCTGAGCACATGCGCCATATTATTCTAAAGAAGCGTGCAAACTTTTATGGAGATCGGGCCATCAGTGGGGGTGTCACAGTTTAAAAGGTAAAAAAAAAAATGCACCACATTTCTATGATAAATGAGCTAAAAGGGCAACAAACGTTCTTTTTCCTCTCCGAGGCACATGTTAGAAGGCTGGATAAAGTTTTTGGAACGCAGCAGCGCAGACGGCAAGCGCCTAGACCCTATAGTTTTTTTTTTAGAGGCCTTTTTGTGGCCCTTTTTTAGCCACTTATTAGGGGTTCAAGCACTTCAGTGCTGAACACCTATTGTAATTGTTAATTTTCCCATGATGCAACATTCAGACATAAAACTGATCGGGCAGACCAAACCGTAAGTCGTGGAGACTTGAAACTTTGGGGGCTGATAGTACTCACACCGCCTACAGCGTCACCAAGGCCCGCCCCGATCGGCCTGACGGGGGCGCTACAGCGGGCAAAAGTACGAAACGGCTCATAACTCATCAACCGTGAGGCGTAGGCTCAAGTGTCTTATATCGCTGGAATCCTTGGCTCGAGGCGGACCAGATGCATGCCTCGGATTTGCTCGTCACCCTGGGAAAATTTTAGGGTATTTGGGGTTTTTCCAAAAACCTACTTTCGCGAACTAGTCCTAGGTTTTTGGCCCGACCGGAACCAAACCAGTGCGGCAAGATTCTCTGGAGTCTGATTGTCAATAATTATCAAAAAAAAGTGTAAATTTCGCTTCACGGTCCCTAAGGGCCGCCAAAATGTTCGAAGTGGGAGGAGCCCATTTTGCTTAATTGGCTATAACTCGTGAACGGAACGAGATTTTTGCACCAAACTCAGCACACGCATGTACGAGCTCATTCTGTGGTCACGTGAAAAAGGGCGCAGCGACTGGCCACTTGGTGGCGCTATGGTGTCAAAATGATGTATTTCTATGGAAAAAACACATGAAATGGCTGAAAGCGGCCATCTTGCTGTCTGATTTGCATACAAGCTCACAAAATCGGGCATGCGCATGCGTCACGTGATCCTGAAGAAGCTTGAAAACTTTCATGGACGTCGGGCCATTGGTGGCGCTTTAACTGTCATAAAGGTGAGAAGGCCTCTGTATTACCAGAGAGAGAATATAGGGCACTATATGTCACTTTGAGTGATTTATTGCCCTTAAGCCCCGCCCCCTTTTTGACCGTGGGAAATTCCCACGCTTGCCCCGCCCCCTTCTACCCACCGCCCTCCCACCTCCGGACAGGTCACGTGACCGTGAGAATTTTCCCACGGTTGCTCCTCCCTTATGGGCGTGAACAGAACCAGGGAGATATTATAAATTAAATTATATATTAAATTATATATTTAATAATATAAAACGTTGTATAAAAGTTAAAATACACATGTGTTTAGTGTTCTCACACATCTGTAAAACTGTTACATAAAACACAACTAGTTTAAAATGTCAATGACAAAAGTTTAATTTGCATTTTCTTAAAGATATCAAAATGTAAAAAAGCTATCAAACATTAAAACATATCAACCATTATGTTAAAAATCACAATATTAAAAAACAAGTATTAAAAACTGACTTTGTTGAAAGAAGAACAAAAGTTTTTTATCCGTCTCCAAAGGCTTAGAGCTTTTAACTCCAAAATCCGAAAAAAGCGAATAGTTCTATTTTCTAACATACATTTAAAGAAAAAAGCTGTACTTTCACAATTACATTGTGTTTAAAGGTGTATAAAACATTGTTTAAAGTTTAAATTATATTTTCTTAAAGATATCAAAATGTGTTAGTATTAAAACATCTAAAACAACATTTTATGTTAAAACATAAACCGTGGGAAATTTTCCCAAGATCCACATTAAAACATCTAAAACAACATGTATTAAAATTATACCGAGCAAATAGTTCTATTTTCTAATACATTTGAAGAAAAGTTGTACAATCACAATTACAAGAAAAAGCTGTACTTTCACAATTACATTGTTTAAAGGTGTATAAAACATTGTTTAAAGTTTAAATTATATTTTCTTAAAGATATCAAAATGTGTTAGTATTAAAACACCTAAAACAACATTTTAAAGATGTTAAAAGTTTAAATTATATTTTCGTAAAGATATCAAAATGTGTTAGTATTAAAACATCTAAAACAACATTTTAAAGATGTTAAAACATTAATGAAAAAAGTTTAAATTATATTTTCTTAAAGATATCAAAATGTGTTAGAATTAAAACATCTAAAACAACATTTTATGTTAAAACATAAATGTTAAAACATTGAAAAAGCAATAATCAGCTCCGGACCGTGGGAATTTCCCATGGTCCCCTTCCCTACAAACATCCCCACCCCATCCCCACTTCTGTATTGTTTAACAGATAACATTATGACAATGTATATTAAAACTTTTTTAAGAAATGTACAATAAAGACAACTTTGTTGAAAGAAGAACAAAAGTTTTTTTATCCGTCTCCAAAGGCTTAGAGCTTTTAACTCCAAAATCCGAAAAAACGAATAGTTCTATTTTCTAACATACATTTAAAGAAAAAGCTGTACTTTCACAATTACATTGTGTTTAAAGGTGTATAAAACATTGTTTAAAGTTTAAATTATATTTTCGTAAAGATATCAAAATGTGTTAGCATTAAAACGTCTAAAACAACATTTTAAAGATGTTAAACATTAATGAAATAAGTTAAAATTGCATTTTTCTCTAAAAGAGTTATTAAAAATGAGTTAAGATGTTAAAAATCAATAATTTACAGAAAAGTAAGTGCATCCATCCATACAGTATTTGTAAAACTGTTACATAAAACACAAACTAGTTTAAAAAGTGTCTCAAACACATAATATTAAAACCACACCATGTTAAAAATCACAGTATCTAAAAATACTAATCCTTACGTTTTTGTAAATCCGTTTGTTGAAAGAGAGCCAAAAGGTATATCCGAAGGTATTTACCACATCAAATGTATATCCAGAAGGTATATCCAAGACCAAAGGTTTATCCAACAACAAGGATATATCCATGACCAGAGGTATATCCAAATATATATCCAAAAGGTATATCCAAGACCAGAGGTTTATCCAACATTAAGGGTATATCCGGAACCATAGGTTTAGAGATTTTATTTACAAAAGTTACAAAGTCTCGTGAGGAGTTCAGCAAAAAGCGTCCACACGGTTACATCCCAAAAGTTAGACTGACCTCTGTGACATCTGCCCTGTAGCCACAGGTAGACCACTCCCACCCTAGACCCCTCCCACCCCTAGAGACCACCCACCCCTAGACCCCTCCCACACCTAGACCCCTCCCACCCCTAGAGACCTCCCACCCCTAGACCCCTCCCACACCTAGACCCCCTCCTACATCAAGATCCCTCCCAACCCAACTATGTTTTGCTTTAATTAAAAAAGAGTTTTGTTTTCCGCAATCATTTAAAAACTTTTTAAAAACAATGTATGTATAAAGTTAAAATACAACGGTTTAGTATTCGTACGTTTACAACGTTATCTGAAAAAGCTAGAATTAATAGCTAGATTTTAGTTAAAAATACATAGGTGTAGGCTAGTATTTAAAACGCTAGGCCTATCAGAAAAATGTAGACAATAATGTCTTCTTACGTATACAGATTTTAAACCCTGTTAAAACAAAAAAGTCAACGTTAAATATTTTAAAACAAGTTATAGAATGTCTTTCACGAACAACTTTTAAAGATGCCAGAAAAATGGTAAATTATGTTTCAAACGTGAACAACATATCAAACAACAACAGTTAAAAAATAATACATAAAGTGAATAGTTTTAAGCAAAACTTTTTAACATTACAATTCGCTATAAACTTTTGTATAGATCTTAGCTAAAATAGATCTTTCACTGTCTCGCAAAGCATCCTTGTGCTCCGAAAGCACAACACGAATGAGAAATCGGTCTGTGAAGCGAGTCTCCGCCCACCTAAAAACTTTGCCAATGCAAATACACATGTGTAGAGGTATAGCTACAGATTTAAATCTTGGTAAAAAAGGCTTAATCAAAACAACATTTTAAATTTTTGTACATTTAATTTAATTTAGTTATTAATCCGGTATTAGATCTTTCTAGCCTAATATTGTTTGATGTGTTATGCCTAGATAACGAAACATAGTCCATACATGTTGTGTTCGAGAAAAGTAATATTGATGTAATCTTTGTGAGATCATACCCACAAACACAGAACTTTGTGTTGGATGCTCGACTTTACTAAAAGAAAATATTATGGAAGTCATTTTCAAACTGTAATTATACCATATTTTACGTATTAATAGTATGGATCCATTGGGGTTTAATGTTTTAATGTTTGTTTGTTTGTTATTAACTAATACCTTTTTTAACTAAAACACTTCAACATCCTCCACAAATTAAAGAAACATATGAGGTAAGGCTAGTCTCAGACCCCAGATAAACAGATAATGGAATGTTCACAAGTAGGAGTTATTCTCCTACTTCGTATGTGTGTAAATAGTTGCGCTTATGGACTAACTTTAAAAAATCATCTTTATACACGAATCACGCGTGTCCAAACATTTGTGTAAGATTCAAAAGACCAAATCACTAGGGGAAACAGCAAAGACACCCTATCGTGAAAAGTGACCGTTCAGCACAGCGTCCGAACTTAAATGACATATACATAAACGGGCCAGAACGTGACACAGACTCCACCCACTAACACGCCTCTCAAAGGTGAGAGGTCTGTTGCGATTTAAAGGTGTGCGTAAAAAATGACGCCGATGGTTACATCACGTGGGAATTCCCTCCCACAGTGTGACAGAGGTGTTTAAAAAGGAACTCAAGCACTACTAGAGATACTTCTGATTTTGCATACCGGACAACCTGCAATGGCTACTGCGGCACCGAAAACACCTGAGAGAAGGATTACTGATGCTATGGAGGATTTGACTTTAGCACCACGAAAAAAACGGGAAACCCATGGGCCATGTTTAACGCGATTTCTTCACGAGCCTGCAGATTCTGTGAAATATACTTTTCACTTGTCTGAAGGACGTGCGTGTACATATGATTATGACAAAATCAACAGAGAAGTCAGATTTTTTAACGTGGATAACAATGAGAGATTCACCATGAATTCAACGGATGATCCAGCATTAAAATTCACTGAAAGAGATTGGTTTTTATTCTACTCAAAAGTATGGCCAGATTTACAGGAAGGGATGGACACGCCCCTTTTTATTGGTGAGTGGAATGGATTAACCATGGGTACAAGATACCGGATTTTAGCTGATCAAGTTAACAAATATCCAGACGATTTTATTTACATACTTTGTAGTGACTTTGGAACGTACCCAGAATTCACCTGGCCGATATCTGAAAAAGATCATTTAAAATTATATGATCTGAAATTCATGTTCCAATGGAAGGATCTACCTGTGATGGCTGAGATTTTTTCCAAGATCAATCAGCTTTTCCAGTGGACCAACGCGTATGAACGCTACGCCAACATTAAAGTGAAACTTTTCCATCCCGAGTGGGAGGTCCCAGAGAGACGCGGATCTTATATAACCCCACCTACTCTCTACAAGCATTAAGAAACTACTCTCTGGACTAGCCGATTCATTCAAACGTATCGTGACTCAAGGAGGTGACTCTTCTTCATCATCATTCCAACCCCTGGGAGCTACGACGGATACGTACCAAAAGGATTACCGGATGCAGCAATTGGATTACCTATTATGACAAATGGATTACCTCAGAAAAGCGTCGATTGGCTAAATAAATTCTGTACTGAACCTGGATATCACAAACTGGTGTTCCTTACAAGGTATGGAGTTGGAAACACCTGCCACAGTCGCCGAGGCCCACGACACAACTGTCGATGAGACGGTCGGATGCCATGGAACTCACAGGTCACCGGATTATCAAGTCTATTTTGCGTGTCATTCTAGAAATTCATTTTTTGTGTGGATAATAGACTATATAATTTGTCAATGTAACCTGCTTTTTTAAAAATACACGTATAAATTTGCCTTTTGTTTGGACAATATATAATATGTCCTTGAGTGTTTTGTAAAATGATTAAAAATGTTTGTAAAATGATTTTATATTTTAGGTGAATGCATCATGGAGAAGAATTTGAAATGTCTGTGAAATTGAATTTTGTTTGTTTGTGATATAATTCATATTATACATGTTTTTAACTTTCTACTTCTTACATTCTAATAAAAGAAAAACATTTTTGTTGTTTGGAAATGTTTTGTAACTTTTATGTAGTGAAAAATGTTTGTGACTTTTATATTGTGAAATAAAAATGTTTGTGACTTTTATATTCTAAAATAAAATAATGTACAACTTTGTAACATGATTGATTCTTATTGATTGAAATCTCATAGCGCCTACATGGCAGAACTAATAAAGATATTTGACTAACCTTCGGATTCTGGTGCTTATAAAGATAGATTAAAACAGACTGTGTTACAGGAATATGGCGTAAGATTATCAGATCTGTCTGTATACATGCATTCTCTAAAGAGAACGTCAATATTAAATATATTCAAACTATTATTGATATTTTCTTGAAATGTGGATGGACGATGTGTTACGAAATAAATTCATGTCTGAAGTAACTAAGACGTTTTTAATATAACCTACCTGTAAAGTTACAAACAGATAGGGTGTAAAGTTTTTAATAAACGCATATATCCCTAGTGTGGGGAAATACATGTATCTTTTTCAAACATAATTAATGTATTTTCTTTGTGTGAACCAGATTTAAAAACGCACAACGACTACACTTGTATGGTTTTATTTTACCATAGTAAATCGTCATTCTATAAATCCTATAACATTTTGAACAGAATTCTACATTTTACTTTTGTCGGGTACTTGTGATTTTTTATGCGAATTGTAACAGAAGACATTTATCTGGGACAATCAGAGCATTTTGTTTGTTCAATGTAAAATAATAATAATAACGCCATGTTTCCCGGAAACGGCTTGCACCGGTGATCAGTGCGAAATGCATGCCGGTTAGAGACGGATCCGAGTGCGGTCCGCCTTCCTCTGATGTCATGCTGACGTATGTCAAAAATCTCCCGCGAGCACAAGGCGCACCAGGCGGATTCTGCAGTCGCACGCAGTTGCTCTCCACTGACTGCGCTGATCAAAAACATGATGGGACGCGACTTACAGACGCCACAGCTTGATGTTCATTGGTTTAAACAACCGTGATGTATTGTTCTCTTTTAAAAGGTTTGATTTTAATAAAACACTGATATTATGTTTTATGTGTATACGTTATGTGGTAATATTCCCAAACTATCTCAGTGCGATCTCTATGGGTTATGCAATGTAATTTTTATTAAAAACATATGTCTGTATTAAAGAAAAAGACTGATAAACATGTATTTGGAATGGAATTAAATAAGTAGACTACTTTCGATGTCTTGTTCATTATATTTATTTTCATATAAAAGCAACAGAACTTAAATACCATCCAGTTTATTAGCAACACTGGTATTATTTTGTAGTATATTTATACCGACTTCATCAGTCCCTGAAAATTCTTCATAAAGAAAACAAAGAATGGTCTTCTCAGTTGCCATAGTTGCAACTCTAGCGACACCAGAACAGTGTGTTCAACGCATAATTGTGTACATTTTAAGGTTAAATGCATCAATCTGATGCACTTTGAGAGGTCAAATTAAGAGTTTCAACTGGCTTCAATCCTTGAACTGTACACATTGAACAAAGAAAAAAGCATTGACTTTTACTCGGACATCGAGTGACGTTGCACATTAAGATGAAATCTGATTTTTCTCCAGTCATTATTAAAAACAAGCTAACAAAGAATGATTGATCCTGATGGGTACCGGTTCTATGTGGGAACCGTTTTGCATCAAAATAATATTATTCACCATAACCATCACGTAAATAGTCAGACACAAAAGTTAGGAAACTTCAAAAGCTTCATGCTGTTTATGACAGTCCTGTTTGTGAATAAAACCAATAATCAAAACAAAATGATAGTCTACAATTGAATACTTTGTAAACCTTTCACGACATGCATCACTATACAGTAGACACACACACACACACACACACACACACACACACGTGTGTCCACTTGGCGACAGAATGTCTACAGAGGTGTTATCGCATCACTAACACACACACACACACACACACACGTTCACACATGCATGCACACATACGCTAACAAAAGATAAGAGGTTGATGATAGATTAAAGGTAGGCAGCTAATCGAAAAATGTGTAAAATAAGATGTACGCTACCGACATTCTTATTACTACTTCAGTTCATTTTACACTATTTCAAATTATATCTGTATCATTTAGATCGGTCTTTTTAA
>NW_028295833.1:0-9964 GCF_964197995.2 Scardinius erythrophthalmus
ATTGGTTGATTAGATAATTGCATTAATGAGAAATTGAACAGGTGTTCCTAATAATCCTTTAGGTGAGTGTATAGCTAGGCTAATTTACTTTCATAATTACTAGCTTACTTACTAATAGGTAAATTAAGTTTTGTGCAGATGTGTAATGGAAATATTATGTTTTTAATTTATTTCCTATTTTACAGTATGCTATAGCTAATGAGTTTGTTAGATAGCAAAGCCCTCAGCTTATGTCAGAGGACATTGTAGTGATCCACTCAGAAACCAATCAGACTAGTGTAGTGAAAAAATTCTTTGCCTTCAGATAAGATAACATGGATCCAGAGGGAGCTGTAAGCCTAGTGTCCAAAGAAAAACAAATAGGAAGAGATATTGATTGGGAAAAATGTTTCATTTGTCAAGACAAATATGGAAAATACAGCCAAGATAAAGCCCTTTGATTGAAGGGATTTTTCAGGAAGTGGTGTCTTTGTGCTCTTTCTGGAGATTATTGTAGTATAATATTGTGCAATATTTTTGCAATATAATAGACACACACCATTATTTGCATTGCGCTTAGCTTGACCTTGCTTATTCAGTCCATTCAGTCTCAAAGGGATGAGACTGACAACCTGAGAGTCAACCTGAGAGCCACTGCTTTGATGGGGAAAAACATACCTTTGCCATATGACTATTACATAGTTATTACTACTAACTAGTTACTAACCCCCAACCCTAAAGAAGTGAGAGAGCAGTTTTGTTAGGATGGAATTAATAACTATAGTGATATGTGAATTAAATATAATTTGTGTTACAACCTGGTACACTAATTAAGTCAAATAGCACCATAGACCATCATCTACAGTTCTAAATTTCCGCCTTGACATTAAAGTATTATAACTTGTGCAGCATTGCACTGTCTCTCCCTACAAGCTTTAAACTTGGCTTGACTCATTCCCATAGATATGGGTACTGATTGATAGAGGTTTTGGGATACTAGGTTATGTTTCCAAGCTGATATTCACTTTGAAAACTGGTTCTCTTTAGGCGGAGATTGTTTTTTTCATGTTCTAGTTCTGTTGTCTCTTACACTGTACAATAAATGTTCATTCTGACACTTCAGGACATCCCATGAGTGTTGGCTTTCATTTGATACCATTTTTATGAATATGGTCCTTGTGGTTGTGGAGATATTCAACATTTACTGTTGGCATGTCGTGTTGAGCAGGAAACCCAAAAATTGGCCTGAAATTGCTTGTACAAGTAACAAAAACGAAAATTCAGCTTGACAACCACCCTAATATCTTACCTATGGGTGTCTTCTAACTAAAAAAATAGGGTGACAGCTTGTACCAAAACATGTCCGCAAAAGTCTTAACGGAAGCCCTTTTCAGAATTGGCCCCCTGACTATAACTCTGGGGGATACGGTGAATAAGCTAAAGCCCCAAAAAGTCGGCGTGTTCCTTTAAGTACAGTGATGGTTATATATATATATATATATATATATATATATATATATATATATATATATATATATATATATATATATATATATATTAGTGGTGGGCCGTTATCGGCGTTAACGCGAGACTCTTATCACGCGATAAAAAAAATATCGCGTGAATTTATTCTTTAAGTTGGGTTGGGAGCTGCTCTATACTACACAAGCTATGATGACGCAATCTACCCGCGGCCGCGAGGTACACCCAGCTGCAACGCATCATATTCGTCGTCATCTTAAGTAAACACGGCTGAAAGTGAAAGCTGGTGAAAAAGATCAGTGCAACATCCATTATTTGGACTTGGTTCGGATTTAAGCTGTCCGACGAGCAGCCGCAAACTATATAGACAGAGTGTGTGGGGTAACAGTTCGGTAAGTTAACACACGACTAATCCGTTCTACCACCTCAAATTCAAAACGAAACATATCACTGAATACCAGCGCGCGTATTATTCCCAATCATATATCTTAGTGGTGTAGCACATAATCTCTGTCTGCGCCCGATTTAAAGAATCGTTGTTGTGTTTCTTTTTAACTGAAAAGACATCAGTTAGACAATATTCTAATTTTAAATTTGGGGTTTCATAAGCTCCAAGCCATAATAAACATTAGACCTACTTAAGTCTCTGCAGCTAGTGTACTTAAATTTTATTTATCTGCAAAATTATGTTGTATACTTACAGTTTTGCACAATATATGTTCTCAAAACTACATACACCCTTTAAAAAATAAATTAAAAAAACATTTAGCAGTTGTTTAGCAGGGTCTGTGTAACCTGTTCTGAAATGGTTTTATTATAATATCGTTATCGCAAGAGGCTGCAATGTATATCACAATATGGATTTTAGGCTATATCGCTGTAACAGGGTTTAGATGTTACGGGAAGAAGGAGGCGGGAACCGGCGAACATTCAACATATTTTAATAAATAAATACACCAAAACAAAAATGAAAGTAAAAGCCAGCAGCCCCTCACGGACGACTGCTGGCAACACAAACAGAAACAAAACATGAACTAAAAATCAGGCCTGTCCTCTCTCGCTCTTCACTGTCGTCGCTCCTCCTTTATGCCTCCGCTCCTCCGTGAGAGATGCGAGACCGGTGCGTCTCACAGGTGTGGCTCATCATAATCATGCCACCGGCCTCGCGCCGTCCTCCCACGGCCCTCGACCTCGTCCTGCTCGCCACAATCGCCCATCCCTAATTGATAGCCTATAGTAGTTGATAATAACATAGGCCTACCTAATGTTGCCTACGGACGGTAACAGTACAGTAGTAACCTTTTACAGTCTATGAGTAGAACAGCTTTCTCAAGCAGTTTGTGCTGCATTTTGGAAACAGGAGATGAGCCCCTGGTCTAATGCGCCACCTGGCTTGAGAAACCCGTTCTCAAAGACTTACTTTTATAGTCATTATTTGGGTAGCACACATATTCTGAATGCCTTCGTCAGAATTCAAATGAGCCATTTTAATCAAGATTAATCTAGATTAATTTCAAAATTAATCTAGATTAATCTAGATTAAAAAAAAAATCTATGCCCACCTCTAATATATATATATATATATATCCGCTCATGAAAAAAAATATGACGTCATCGTCCAGCTCAGTTCAGTTCTCATATAATAATGTAAATGCAGGCAGATCAATAATATTGTTGAATATTAACGTGTGAGGACACAATGTCAACATGCCAATTTTGTATCTATTAGACTACTAATTTAATAGTTGTGTCCTTTCTCTTAAATCTCTAAATTACCACATTGTTGATTCATATTTTGGGTGAAAAAGAGAGTAAAAAGCATTTTAGTAGGTACTGTACACCACCTGGAATGAAGGTATCCTTGCAGCAGTCATAAAGCATACCAGGAAACAGAGGTCTTCCTAGAGCTGCCACTTCAATGGTCTGAGATCCCATGGCTGCTGGAAATAACAATGAACAATGGAGACATTTATACATTTGAAGATTAATAATGAATACTTATCATTCTAAAATTATTTTTACTTGTTACTAATTTCATTAGTTTACTAATTGTTTTAACGTTCCTTAAAATGCAATCTAATTCAATCTTTCAAAATTTAAAAACATATTAAGGCGTAAATCCTTACGGCTACGTTTACATGCAACCAAATAATCCGTTAGTAATAATGTGATTGACGGCTCAATCGGACTGAATAGCCTTCATATACACACCTTAATGGATCCGATTTTCCTCGATCCAAATGAAATTTCGATTGGATTGAAAGGGGAGGTTTATTCCTTTTCTTATCGATCGAGAGAAACTGCGCACTTCAACCCGATCGCTTTATTTATTGTTGATAAACAGTGCAATCCAGTAAATAATTTTTAACCAAAACCAATTTTGTGCTGAAATGACATATGCATCTGATTAGTTTAAAGACATATTTTTGTTCCTAATGCATTTTGAGTGTTCCTGCAATATCGCACCTAATGCGTTTTTTGCAGTGAGAGGCGCCATTTTTGAATCGTTTTCCTACGGCAGTGAGCGTTCTGCGCTGTTTATGCGACCCAGGCACCTAGTGTTTTACCACCGACTGCACCTCATGTTTTTGCAGTTGAAGAAAAAGAAACTCAGAGCGGAAAAAGCGCCCGACGTCATCGCGTTTTTTTCCACTGTCCAATCGAATGAATGTAGAGGCGGGCCTTCCGTTGTAGTGATGAACGCTACAGTTGCTTTGAACGCCCGGAGAGTGCGATGGAGGATAAACTTTCTTGCGGGTTAGCAATAGCTTAACGACTTCACGAATAGTAACTACTATTCTGTTAACAGAAAGTAAATAACGATAATAAAAGGCTGATTTGACATTTACTTGACTGACAGGACAGCTGTGGTTGCCTAGCAACACAAAAACGCAGCGCACTGCTCGCTCTGTGTGATCGGGGCACACTGCTTTGTGCTGTGCGCCTTGGGTTTTGGACCATTAACCGCAAAAGTGTGTTTTTTCCCCTCACAATCTCCATTTACAGCAGGTGTCTTGAAACTACACTAGGTGTGTCAATAGAGTGAGCGGTTGCCATCATTGTGTGACAAACTGATTCCTTCTGGCAGCATGTGGTAAGTGTTTAATCGACAGACAAATACGTGGAATGTGTATGTGTGTGTGTTTGCTTGTGTCTCATATTGTTTTCCTTTCCATTCAGAATTTTGGTCCCAGTACTAGCCAGAGTCCTCTGTGTGTGTGGTGGTTCGGCTATCGGTCTGCAGTGTTCACAGCGGGTGGTTTGGTGTTGTGTGGTGAGAGAGCACGAGTAGTTGCATTGTTTATTGGATAGGCAAGACAAATCCCCCAATTCTGAAATGGTGAAACTGTGTGTGTGAAACATGTTCTATGTTTGATGTATTCATTGTAATGTTTGTATATTAAAAGATATTAGTTTAGTATTGTATTGTATGTGGTTAGGAATAAAATTGTGAAACGCTTTATCATTGTCTGATATTTGTCTCAGCCACTGCGTATCTGTGTGCTTTGCACTTGATGTACCTGTGGGTCCCCGGCCAATTTCCGGGGTGGCGTAGTCGGTTTAGTGCCATAATTGGCATTGTGTTCAGCTTTTGGTGTCATACTGCCTGTAGACTGAATACTCTTTGTTTACGTTTGTGGAATAAATGTATAATTTTAGTAGACAAGTTTAGTAGATTATTCGCGCTAAATGAATGGTTAACGTCATGGTGCAATGAGCAGAAACTGCTCTTTGTAAATAATTGAAATCTGTTTTGGGAGCGTCCTAGGCTTTTCCGTGCTGATGGCTTACACCCAAGCAGATTCGGAGCGGATCTTCTGTCGGATAACATCTCCAAAATGTTAAATACCTTTTGACTAGTAACCAAAAGTCCAAATCTTAGTCTCTGCTGCACCAAATTAACTGATATAAATACTAGTGTAGAACATTGCATAGAAATTGTGTCTATTCCTCGTTTAGTGCGATCAAATAATAAATCTACTGCAGGATCTAGGAAAAATCTAATTGTTATTAAACCAGAAAATGTTGCTATTAGTGAACAAAAACTATTTCTAAAGCTAGGTCTTCTAAACATTAGATAACTCACACCTAAGGCAGTTATTGTAAATGAAATAGTCACAGATATTAGCATCGATGTACTTTGCCTTACTGAAACCTGGCTTAAACCAAATGATTATTTCGGTCTAAATGAGTCTACTCCATCAGGATACTTCTATAAGCATGAGCCCCGTCTGATTGGTCGTGGTTGGCGGTATTGCAACTATCTATAGAGATTTTCTTAGTGTTACTCAGAAAACGGGTTATAAGTTTATTTCATTTGAAGTACTTGTACTAAATGTTACGCTCTTAGATGCTAGAAAAACATCCCTATTATCTCTAGCCTTGGCTACCGTATATAGACCGCCAGGGCCTTACGCTGATTTCCTAAAAGAATTTGCAGATTTTCTCTCAGACCTATTGGTCAATGTCGATAAAGCATTAATTGTTGGAGATTTTAACATACACGTAGATAATCAAAATGATGCGTTAGGGGCTGCGTTTATAGATTTATTAAACTCCTTTGGGGTTAAGCAAAACGTTACCGGACCAACTCATCGTTTTAATCATACACTCGATTTAGTTATATCACATGGAACCGATCCAACCGATATAGATATCATTCCACAAAGTGATGATGTAACTGACCATTACATGGTAACTTGCATATTACGCAACCCTGTAATATATCATGCTGCGCCGCGTTATCGATTAGGCAGAACAATCCTTCCATCCACCATAGGATTTTTTTAGATCAATTTTTCAAATTGCTTATCTGATCTGTCTCAGCTGCTCAGTGAACCCAAACAAACAGATGAACTAGAGGAACTAACCAGCACTATGAGCACCATTCTCTCTGGAACACTGGATATTGTTGCACCTATTAGACTAAAAAAGGTCAGAGAGAAAATTAAAGCACCATGGTACAACAATACTACGCGTGTTCTAAAGAGAAACCCGTAATTTAGAGCGTAAATGGAAACAAACTAATTTAGAGGTTTTTAGAATCGCTTGGAAAGACAGTATGTCACGTTATAAAAAGGCCCTAAAAGTAGCCAGGGCTGAGCACCTCCGCAAACTAATAGAAAATAACCAAAACAATCCTAGTTTTTTATTTAACACCGTGGCTAGACTAACAAATAAACAAGCGTCACCTGAACAAAATATTCCGTTACAGTTTAGTAGTAATGATTTCATTAATTTTTTCACTGAGAAAATAGAAAACATCAGAACCACAATTGTAAACGTTCAATCCTCAATCGCGCCTTATAAATCAGCCTTATAACTCAGCCTCGATTATCACCCCGCAAGAACAATTACAGTGCTTTACAACTATAGAACAAATAGAGTTAAATAAACTTATCACTTCCTCTAAAACAACAACATGTTTATTAGATCCCATACTAACTAAACTACTGAAAGAAGTGTTACCTATAGTGGAAGAGCCTCTCCTCAATATTATTAACTCATCTTTATCTTTTGGTCATGTTCCAAGAACATTTAAACTGGCAGTTATAAAACCACTCATTAAGAAACCACAATTAGACCCAAATAACCTAGCAAATTATATACCCATTTCAAATCTTCCTTTTATGTCTAAAATACTAGAAAAAGTTGTGTCTGCCCAACTAGGCTCTTTCTTACAAGAAAATGACATCTATGAATAGTTTCAGTCTGGATTCAGGCCGCACCATAGCACTGAAACTGCGCTCGTTAAAATCACAAATGATTTACTTTTAGCTTCTGACCAAGGCTGTATCTCAATACTAGTTTTACTTGATCTTAGTGCTGCGTTCGATACTATAGATCACACAATACTCTTAGATCGACTACAAAATTATACTGGTGTTCAAGGACAAGCATTAAGCTGGTTCAGATCATACCTATCTGACCGATACCATTTTGTCTATTTAAATGGAGAAAAATCGATCATAACTTCAGTAAACTATGGAGTGCCGCAAGGATCTGTGTTAGGCCCTCTATTATTCTCAATATATATGCTGCCACTTGGAAATATTATAAGGAAACATGGAATTAGTTTCCATTGTTATGCTGATGACACTCAAATCTATATTTCATCACGGCCGGATGAAAACGCTAAATTATCCAAATTGACAGAGTGTGTTAAAGATATAAAAGATTGGATGACGCGCAATTTTCTTTTATTAAATCCAGACAAGACAGAGGTAATACTTATCGGTTCAAAAAACCGCCCACAAAACCTCTCACAATACAACTTTAACATAGTAGGATGTCCTGTTACTTCATCCTCTACAGTAAAAGACCTGGGTGTTATTCTTGACTGCAACCTGTCTTTTGAAAATCATATTTCATATGTTACAAGAACAGCCTTTTTCCACCTTAGAAACATTGCTAAGCTACGTAATATGCTATCTGTTTCTGATGCAGAAAAGTTAGTTCATGCGTTCATGACCTCGAGACTAGATTACTGTAATGCTTTATTAGCTGGTTGTCCTGCATCCCTAATAAACAAGCTACAGTTAGTCCAAAATGCCGCCGCTAGAGTTCTTACTAGATCAAGAAAATTTGACCTTATTACACCAATTTTATCATCACTACATTGGTTACCTATAAAGTTCCGTATTAATTTCAAGGTATTGCTACTGACTTATAAAGCCCTAAACGGCTTAGCTCCAGTTTATTTAATGGATCTTCTATCGCCCTATAATCCATCGCGCTCTTTAAGATCACTAAATTCGAGGCTTTTGGTCATACCTAGGATATCCAGATCAACCAAAGGAGGGAGAGCATTTTCACATTTAGCTCCAAAACTCTGGAATAGTCTTCCTGATACTGTTCGTTGCTCAGACTCGCTCTCCCAGTTTAAAACTAGATTAAAGACGCATCTCTTCAGCCAGGCATTTATATAATATTTTTAATCTTACAGTTAAATCCGGTCTCTAGTTCATAAACGCCAGAGGAGAACTGGCCCCCGACTGAGCCTGGGTTCTCCCAAGGTTTTTTTTTCTCCATTAGGTCACCTGATGGAGTTTTTCGGTTCCTTGCCACTGTTGCCTTTGGCTTGCTCAGTTGGGGATACTTAATTTAATTAATCAATCAACAATACTATTGATGAGCATTACCAAACGTGGACGTTTTACACTAAAAACAAACACTGATGTACTATTTTATTTAAAGGAGCTGTATGTAAGAAATCTATTTCAATTAATCATAAAATGGCCCTGATGTGTCACTAGACATTAAGAAATCATGTTCATTTCAAATACTTATATCACTGACAACAGTAGTATGGCTAGGATATTGTCATTTAAAAAGTGGACTTGCAGCCCTCAACTGATGTTGATGTTGTCATTTTGTGTTTTGGCCTGACGCGCCTCCCTCCACCTATCGACCAATCACGAAGTCAGTAGTGTTTCGGGATCCGGGTTGCCAGCTTTGCTCTAACCTACCCCAACTCTAGTCGGATAAAAATGTCTAACGTTACTAAATCAAAAAGACCTCATTATAATCCAGAAATTCGCCGTGACAAAGTCCGAAATAAAACCAGAATTTGTATTGGAGATGCTTTTGAAAGATGGAGACGGATGAAAACGGAGAAGAATTTGAACACAGACTAACACAGTTGCTAATTTTCTCCTGGACAGGTAAGATTCTTCTATGCTTGGCTAACTTGTACTTGATGTCAATGGACATTTCATATATTCATGACAGTCGAACAAAGTTATGCATGTTCGTGCAAAGTAATGTAACGTTAGCTCACGTGGACGTATGCTAACATTAGCAATGCATTATAGGAGCCCGTTTCTCTGTCATTATGCTGAGACGCTGAGGAAAACAACATTAGCACGCCCATTATGGCAATTTGAAACGTAATTGAGACAGAAGCCTAACTTTACCTCAGAAAAAATGATTCGTCATTCGTTCTTCACGTATATCGTGGACTAAGTTACACATGCTGCAAGTTGACCTGTATTTCACATCACATATTTTAGCGTTATGGACGTGTGCTGCAGGGTATTAAAAAAATACAGCTAGCCTTTCACTTCATGAATAGCTGTATCTTTGATATTGGTTACACACATAGATATCATATATGATATCTATGGTTACACATAGTGACATAGGCTTGTGCTTGTACTTACATTAATGACAGATTAACGTTACAAGTTAGACTAACAGCTACCGTTCTGTCTGTCACATACGAGCATAAGTTACATCTTTACGATTATACTGTCACATACGAGCATACATCTTTACGATTATATAGGCTACGAGCAGCATAAATCTTTACGATTATATTTAACCCTCTGAGGTCTGAGCTGTTTTCTGGGCCCTGGAGGTGTTCTGACATGCTCTGACATTTGTGGTTATTTCTGTTACTTGTGACATTTTCATGGCTAAAGTCTAATTACACTGTATTCAGCACAAACTCTGCTACAATAATATATCAGCAGCATGTATGTAAAAGTTTGTAGTTTTGAGA
>NW_028295832.1:7500-8817 GCF_964197995.2 Scardinius erythrophthalmus
CTTCAAGCGGGTGTATCTCTGGGACCATGCCGAGTTGGGGCCCCATACTCTGGGCACATGGGGGTCCCCTCGGGGTACCCCCACGCCCAGAGCATGGAGCCCCAACTCGGCTTATTTTTCGAGTTACGTCCGGTCAAAGTTGAAACTTCAAGCGGGTATATCTCTGGAACCGATCCGAGTTGGGGCTCCATACTCTGGTCACTGGGGGGTCTCCTCGAGCACCCCCCACGCCCAGAGTATGGAGCCCCAACTCGGCTTACTTTTCGAGTTACGTCCGGTCAAAGTTGAAACTTCAAGCGGGTATATCTCTGGAACCAATCCGAGTTGGGGCTCCATACTCTGGGCACATGGGGGTCCCCTCGGGGTCCCCCCACGCCCAGAGTACAGAGCCCCAACTCTGCTTTTTTTTTTTTTTTTTTGAGAGTGACACCCGGTCAAAGTTGAAACTTCAAGCGGGTGTATCTCTGGGACCATGCCGAGTTGGGGCCCCATACTCTGGGCACATGGGGGTCCCCTCGGGGTACCCCCACGCCCAGAGCATGGAGCCCCAACTCGGCTTATTTTTCGAGTTACGTCCGGTCAAAGTTGAAACTTCAAGCAGGTATATCTCTGGGACCATGCCGAGTTGGGGCCCCATACTCTGGGCACATGGGGGTTCCCTGGGGGTCCCCCCACGCCCAGAGTATGGAGCCCCAACTCGGCTTATTTTTCGAGTTACCTCCGGTCAAAGTTGAAACTTCAAGCGGGTATATATCTGGGACCATGCCGAGTTGGGGCTCCATACACCAGGGGTGGGGGGGCCCTATGGTACTCCCCCCAGGCCCGGAGTATGGAGCTCCAACTCGGCTTACTTTCGGAGATGCGGGAGTAACTTTGACTCTCTTAAGGTAGAGATCTCAGTGATGAAGCCGAGTTGGGGCTCCAAACTCTGGGCACAAGGGGGTCCCCTGGGGGTCCCCCACGCCCAGAGTATGGAGCCCCAACTCGGCTTACTTGTCGAGTTACGTCCGGTCAAAGTTGAAACTTCAAGCGGGTATATCTCTGGAACCGATCCGAGTTGGGGCTCCATACTCTGGTCGCTGGGGGTCTCCTCGAGCACCCCCCACGCCCAGAGTATGGAGCCCCAACTCGGCTTACTTTTCGAGTTACGTCCGGTCAAAGTTGAAACTTCAAGCGGGTATATCTCTGGAACCGATCCGAGTTGGGGCTCCATACACCAGGGGTGGGGGGGGCCCTACGGTGCTCCCCCCACGCCCGGAGTATGGAGCCCCAACTCGGCTTACTCTCGGAGATACGCCCGGTCAAAGCTGGACAGGA
>NW_028295831.1:0-8794 GCF_964197995.2 Scardinius erythrophthalmus
GTCCGAACCCCCTGGCATCAGGGCCGGGCTGAAGCTGGTACCCGGGCGTGGCAGGGGGCTCAACAGCGCCCCCTTGAACTGGTTCTGAAAACTTGGTCCATAGATCAAACACGCTTGCATGAATTATTATGAAACTCGGTACACATATAGATCTCATCGTGCCAAACAACTTTTCCTCCGTCAAGTTTTACGCCAGCCCAACAGGAAGTCGGCTATTATGGGTTGTTTGGAAAACGCTTGCTGTGGAATGCGAAGTACTCCTCCTAGAGAATTCATCCAATCCCCACCAAACTCGGTGTGCATGAAGTCAAGTCATTGAGGATGCTAAATTGCGGACGGATTTTTGATATCTCGAACGGTTTGGCCGTGGCGAGGAATCGAATTTATGGCGAGAAAAGAGAAACACGAAGTGGAATAACTTCTGCATACATTAACTGATCTTGATGAAACTTCAGCAGAGTGTTCGTGGTAAGAGGCCGATTAGATGGATGTAACTATTGTGAGTCAAAGTTTATAGCGCCACCAACTGGCAGCAGGAAGTCTGTCACTTTCAACATGCTTTTGACAAAAGTGGGGGGGTTAGTTTTAACTACAGTAAAAAAAAACTCAGTTCATATATTGATCTCATCGACCCGGACAACTTTCTAATTTAAAGTCATTAGCTCTGACCATCAGGAAGTCAGATATTTTGGTCTGAATGTGGATTTTTTTTGCAAAATCAGCCTCTGAATTTTTAGCCACCTTTATCTAAGTGGTTTATTTTATTCCCACCAAACTTTTTCAACATGATAAAAATATATTAATTATGCTAAATTGTGAACGGATAATAAATATCTCAAACGGTTTTGCTATGGCGAGGGATTAAAGTAATGTCAAAAAAGGAAACACTAAAAACGTCATATATTCTAAAAATTTAATTATACACCATTTATTACTATATAAAAGTATACAAATATCTGAACTTAACTCATTTTATTCTTTTTTTTTTTCAATTTAAGAATGAAGTTTAAGTTTAAAAACTGCCAGAATGGTTGTTTAGTCTAAACTCTAAACAATAAATAAATAAAGTCAAACATAGTGCTATACTGCCCTCTTGTGTTCAAAATCAGGTAGGCCTATTATATCTATATAAAAATATACTAGGTATGTGACGGTGAGAATATTTTACCACCGGTTAACTGACGTGTGACACCGCTGGGGGCTTTTTAATCGCTAACTTAAAAACGAAAGTAAAATATGTTCGTCCGCACGGACATTGATAATGGTGCGGAGCAGAGCGAGCGTTTTCAATAAATTCCTATGGAAGGAGGAATGACCTAAAAAACGTTGACTCTGTTCTGCTCGTTCCTCGCTGAGGACGAGCACCATTATGAATGCCCGTGCAGTCATGAGCATTTTAGTTTCATTTTCGGGGGCGGACTGCTTGAATGTTGTGGCGAGCACGACGAGGTCGAGGGCCGTGGGAGGACGGCGCGAGGCCGGTGGCGCGATTGATAATGAGCGACACGTGCGCGACGCACCAGTCTCGCATCTCTCACGGAGGAGCGGAAGCATAAAGGAGGAGCGACGACAGTGAAGAGCGAGAGAGGACAGGCCTGATTTTTAGTTCATGTTTTGTTTCTGTTTGTGTCGCCAGCAGTCGTCCGTGAGGGGCTGCTGGCTTTTACTTTTATTATTGTATTTGTGTATTTTGTTATTAAATATTGTTGAATGTTCGCCGGTTCCCGCCTCCTTCTTCCCATAACATCTAAACCTCGTTACACTGGTGCCGAAACCCGGGAAGAAGGAGGGACACGCTGTCGGAGAGCCCTCGCTGCTGGGGGGGATCGCGGTGCTGAGGAGGTCGGGCAGCACGAGGGAGCGATGGCCGCCGATTGCTGCCCGAGGCGATGGTGCTGGAGCGATGGAAGAACTGGGGGGACGGAGCTCGAGCTCGCTGCCGTGCTCCTGGGTCGAGGAGGGGTGGCTGCCGTCCGAGAGGGACCGGAGGAGTCCCGTTTGCCGTGGGCCGGAGCCTGTTGCCGTCGGCCATGATGGGGGCGGAGCAGGGAACGGGAGACTCGCTGCCGGCTGCCCTCAACCGGAGGAGCCATCGCCGTCCGCCAGGAGGCGGAGGAGCGTCGAGCTGTTCCCCAATGAATGTCCAGTACCATCGCATGGCACCGCGAGTGACTCTCAGCTGGTTGAGGACCGAGCGGCAGTGTGTCCGGGAACCGGATCAAGATTTTTTTTTTTTTTTTTTTTTTTTTTCTCTCTCCCCTCTCTCGTCTCTGTCGCTCCTCGTGCTTCCGTCTCCTTTTCCCTCACCTCGTCTATCCATACCTCCAGCCCAGGTACCGCAGCCGCCGTGATCGGTCCCCCCGGGGAGGGGGGGAGGGGGAGTAAGCGCAGTCTCGTGGGTGCCCCCCGGCCTGCGAGGGGCGATGGGGGTATGTGGCGAGCACGACGAGGTCGAGGGCCGTGGGAGGACGGCGCGAGGCCGGTGGCGCGATTGATAATGAGCGACACGTGCGCGACGCACCGGTCTCGCATCTCTCACGGAGGAGCGGAAGCATAAAGGAGGAGCGACGACAGTGAAGAGCGAGAGAGGACAGGCCTGATTTTTAGTTCATGTTTTGTTTCTGTTTGTGTCGCCAGCAGTCGTCCGTGAGGGGCTGCTGGCTTTTACTTTTATTATTGTATTTGTGTATTTTGTTATTAAATATTGTTGAATGTTCGCCGGTTCCCGCCTCCTTCTTCCCATAACATCTAAACCTCGTTACAAATGTATTTTAAAAAAGCACAATGTTGTGTTTTATTGCTACTGTACAAAAATATAAGTTAACACTTTGCAGTTCGAATGATGTTCTGAACAAAATGACAAAGTATGTTTTTATGTGTCCCTCCCCCCCCCAAACACACACACACACACACACACATTCCAGCATTGCAATCTTGACATCGCAGCCTGTTCATTATAGCCTTAATAAAATATATTAATAAAATAGTCAACCTAACATATAAAATTTACAATGCTCTGTTTAAATAGTCAGTACTACAATTCGTACCATTCAATTGGTAAGCACCGCTCCACTGTGATGTTTCCAAGCACATTTTTGCGCGTGTGAATAGGATGATTTTTACCGTCGATATTGGAAAGTGAGTGAAGTACAAAGCCTATGATAAAGGATAGTTTAGCATCCAAATACATCGCAAATGTTGAAACATTTTGATTCTAATGAGAGAGTTGTGTGAGCCCAACACTGCTTACTTTCGTTTTCGTTTTCATTTTTATTTTATTTAGTTTCAGCTTGTTTATAGTTCTTTTTTTATTCTTGTTCCGTTCTCAACATCGTTGAATTTAAAGAATTTGTTGTAGAATATTTTGACTGTATCATAAAATCAGATTAATTCACTCGTTTTAGTGATTCCCAAGTTATTTTTTCATTTAAGTTTTTTCATTGTTTTAATCAGGTCAGGCAAGTAAAATTATCTGTGTCTTGTCCCTTACATTTTTATATAATATATATACACTACTGTTCAAAAGTTTGGGGTCAGTAAGATTTTTAATGTTTTTAAGCAAAGTTTCTTCTGCTCACCAAGGCTGCATTTATTTGATTAAAAATACAAACAAAAACAGTAATATTGTAAAATAGTATTCCAATTTAAAACAGCTGCTTTCTATTTTAATATATTTTAAACTTTTATTTATTCCTGTGATCAAAGCTGAGTTTTCAGCATCATTACTCCAGTCGTCACTGTCACATTATCCTTCAGAAATTATTCTAATATGATGATTGATGCTCAAGAAACATTCATGATTATTTTAAATGTCGAAAACAGTTGTGTACAGTCTTTGATGAATAGAAAGTTCAAAAGAACAGCATTTATCTGAAATCTAAAGCTTTTGTAACATTAAACACTACCGTTCAAAAGTTTGGGGTCAGTAATAATTTTAATTTTATTTTTGGGTGAAAGAAATAAAATAAATCAATACTTTTATTCATCGAGAAGGAGTTAAACTGATCAAAAGTTACAGTACAGACATTTATAATGTTAAAACAAATTATATTTGAAATAAATGCTGTTCTTTTGCACTTTACATTCATCAACGCATTTTGAAAAAAAATCTGTATACAAATGTTTTCAACATTGAAAATAATAATATTTATTGACCATCAATCATCATATTAGAATGATTTCTGAAGGATCATGTGACACTGAAGACGGGAGTAATGATGCTGAAAACTCAACTTTGATCACATAAATTAATTACAGTGTAAAATATTTTAAAATAGAAAACAGCTGTTTTAAATTGGAATAATATTTCACAATATTAGTGTTTTTGTTTGTATTTTTAATCAAATAAATGCAGCCTTGGTGAGTAGAAGAGACTTCTCCTAAAAACACACACACACACACACACACACACACACACACACACACACACACACACACACACATATATATATATATATATGAAGAGTTCAGATGCAAAAGCCTCTAAGTGCCATCTGAAATTTTCTTCTAGAATGATAATTTTTATCAAGCTTGTATATTTAAGTTAAGTAATTTCACTTAAATGACAATTAATAGGTAATTTGCATTGCCATTTAAGTGAAATTATTGAACATAAATATACAAGCTTGATAAAAATGATCATTCTGGAAGCAAATTTCAGATGGCACTTAGAGGCTTTTGCATCTGAACTCTTCATATATATACACATATATAAATACATATATATATATATGTTCCAGCGGTACCGCCACCCCGGTGCCTGGGGTTGCGGTGCCACCGGCTTGGGCCCGTAATCGCTGCTCGCAGCTATATTTAGGGCCCAAGCCCTGAAAGGGCGAAGGCCCTATTGTTTCCGGTAGGATTATTATTATTATTATTATTATTATTATTATTATTATTATTATTATTATTATTTTGTCAACCTTTCGGGCACTTTTGGGGCCCTTAACATGCTCGAAAACTCTTGAAATTTTGCACACACGTCAGAACCCGCGGCCATCAGGGCCGGACTGAAGCTGGTACCCGGGCGTGGCAGGGGGCCTCGACAGCGCCCCCTGGAACGGGATCCAAACACGTGTCCATAAATCAAACACGCTTGCATGTAATAATATGAAACTCGGTACACATATAGATCTCATCGGGCCGAACAACTTTCGTGCTCTAAGTTTTACGCCAGCCAAACAGGAAGTTGGCTATTTAGCGTTGTTTGGAAACGCATGCTGTGGAATTTAATGTACTCCTCCTAGGGAATTCATCGATTCGCCTCCAAACTCGGTCAGCATGAAGTCAAGACATTGAGGATGCTAAATTGCGGACGGATTTTTGATATCTCGAACGGTTTGGCCGTGGCGAGGAAACAAATTTATGGCGAAAAAATGAAACAGGAAGTGTGTTATAACTTCTGCATACATTAACTGATCTTGATGAAACTTCAGCAGTGTGTTCGTTGTAAGAGGCCGATCACATGGATGTGACTATTGTGAGTCAAAGTTATAGCGCCACCAACAGGCAGCAGGAAGTACATCACTTTCAAAATGCTTTGAAATCAGTGTCTTATTTTTACCCGATTTGCTTCAACCTTTATGTGTACAATGTAGACACACGGCAGATGTAAACCTGTGAAAGGATTATTGATATCTTAGATACTGTTGCCGTGGCAACGCATCAAACTTTAATATTATTTTTTGATGCTTTTGAGACTCTTAACATACTTGAAATTGCATGAAACTCAACAGACACATCACATTTATTAGCCCGTAGACATGTGCAAAGTTTCAGAAACGGGCGTGGTGGAATGGCTCAGTAGCGCCACCTTTAGTCAAAAATGGGGGCTTAGTTTTTCCTAGAATCACAAAACTTGGTATGTGTATTGTTCTCATCAAGATGGACAACTTTCTAATTTACATGAACCATCTCCGACCAACAGGAAGAGAGATATTTTGGTTTGAATGTGGATTTTCTGAAGAATTTTCTCTCCCTCTCTCTGTGTCTGTGTGTGTGTGAGGGGAGGGGGGGATTTGACTATTGCTTTTATATTGTTAATCAAGGTTTCAGGGGCTTTTGGGGTCCTTAACGTGCTCAAAAACTCTTGAAACTTTGCACACAGGTCAGAACCCACGGCCATCAGGGCCGGGCTGAAGCTGGTACCCGGGCGTGGCTGGGGGGCTCAACAGCGCCCCCTTGAACGGGGTTCTAAAACTTGATCCATATATCAAACACGCTCGCATGAATTAATATGAAACTCGGTACACATATAGATCTCATCGGGCCGAACAACTTTACCCCCGTCAAGTTTTACGCCAGCCCAACAGGAAGTCGGCTATTATGGGTTGTTTGGAAAACGCTTGCTGTGGAATGTGAAATACTCCTCCTAGAAAATTCTCCGTGTCCCCTTCAAACTCGGTGTGCATGTAGTCAAGACTTTGAGCATGCTAAATTGCGGACGGATTTTTGATATCTCGAACGGTTTGGCTGTGGCGAGGAATCGAATTTATGGCGAGAAAAGAGAAACACGGAAGTTGAATAACTTCTGCATACATTAACTGATCTTGATGAAACTTCAGCAGTGTGTTCGTGGTAAGAGGCCGATCAGATGGATGAAGCTATTGTGAGTCAAAGTTATAGCGCCACCAACTGGCAGCAGGAAGTGTGTCACTTTCAACATGCTTTTGACAAAAGTGGGGGGGTTAGTTTTAACTACAGTAAAGAAAAAATAGTTTGTATATTGTTCTCATCAAGCCGGACAACTTTCTATTTTACATTCAATAGCTCTGGCCATCAGGAAGTCAGATATTTTGGTCTGAATGTGAATTTTTTTGCAAAATCAGCCTCTGAATTTTTAGCCACTCCTCTTAAACTATTTATTTTATTCGTACCAAACTTTTTCAACATGATGAAACTACATTAAATATGCTAAATTGTGAATGGATAATAAATATCTCAAACGGTTTTGCTATGGCGAGGGATTAAAGTAATGTCCAAAAAGGAAACACTAAAAATCTTCTAAAAATGTAATTATATACCATTTATTTCTATATAAAAGAATACAAATATCACAACTAAACCCATTTTATTCTGTTTTTGCAATTCAAGAAGAATGAAAAAGTTAAAACAGGCTATTTAGTGCTATTTGGTTCAACAAAAAAGCAAACATAGGGCTATACTGCCCTCTTGTGTCCAAAAGGACATCAAAATAGTATATAAAACTTTTTACCAGGTAGGCCAATATTGTATTTAAATATACATTTATTAGGTATGTGTCTGAGGATATTTTCCCACCGGTTAATCGACGTGTGACACGAGTGGGTGCTTTTAAATCGCTAATATAATAGTGAAAGAAAAATAATGATAATGTTGCACACACAAATCACACACATGTGGGAAAGAATGATGCTTTTAAACAACACTAAACCGCCATTAGGTGTCGACAGGCATCCATCTTAATAAGCGAGTCATTGATTAATTCGTTCAAACGATTCGTTCGAATGAGTCGATCATGATTAAGACAGATGTTTATGGATTGATCATTCAATCTTTGAGTCAACCGATTCGTTAAAAATGCTGAATCGTTCAGTTATGAGAAAACACGTGATGCGTGATGGTTCTGCCGTGATCTTTGTTTAACTATTTTCGCTGCTGAAACAGAACAAAAACAGTCAACATTGCATCTAAAATGTAAGTGACTTAATTGTAACTGTTTATTAACCTGTTGTATGAAATCTAGGGGTGGGAGAAAAAATTTATTCTTAGATGCATCGCGATGCGGATGTGGACGATTCTGAATCGATTCACAAATGTCAAAAAATCGATTCTCTAAAAAAATATTTTTCTAATAACATAATATTGAAGGAAGGCAAAAGGCGGAACTCTAAGCGGACGTGCGTGCAGTCTGTGGCGCGCACATAACAGAGAAGTTTCTTCTGCTCACCAAGGCTGCATTTATTTGATTAAAAATACAAACAAAAACAGTAATATTGTAAAATATTATTCCAATTTAAAACAGCTGCTTTCTATTTTAATATATTTTAAACTGTTATTTATTCCTGTGATCAAAGCTGAGTTTTCAGCATCATTACTCCAGTCGTCACTGTCACATGATCCTTCAAAAATTATTCTAATATGATGATTGATGCTCAAGAAACATTCATTATTATTTTAAATGTCGAAAACAGTTGTGTACAGTCTTTGATGAATAGAAAGTTAAAAAGAACAGCATTTATCTGAAATCTAAAGCTTTTGTAACGTTAAACACTACCGCTCAAAAGTTTTGAGTTAGTAATAATTAAAATTTTATTTTGGGGGGAAATAAATAAAATAAATCAGTACTTTTATTTATGAAGGATGAGTTAAACTGATCAACAGTTACAGTAAAGACATTTATAATGTTAAAAATATATATATATTTGAAATATATGCTGTTCTTTTGAACTTTACATTCATCAAAGCATTTTGAAAAAAAAAATCTGTACACAACTGTTTTCAACATTGAAAATAATAATGAATATTTATTGAGCATCAATCATCATATTAGTATGATTTCTGAAGGATCATGTGACACTGAAGACTGGAGTAATGATGCTGAAAACTCAACTTTGATCACAGAAATGAATTACTATGTAAAATATTTAAAAATTGAAGACAGCTGTTTTAAATTGGAATAATATTTCACAATATTACTGTTTTTGTTTGTATTTTTAATCAATAAATGCAGCCTTGGTGAGCAGAAGAGACTTCTCCTAAAAACATTAAAAATCTTACTGACCCCAAACTTTTGAACAATAATATATATATATAT
>NW_028295830.1:0-7887 GCF_964197995.2 Scardinius erythrophthalmus
TGATGTGGAAGGGCATCACTTTGGTCCCCGATCTCCTGAAATACAGCGAGCCGTCCACTCCCTGGACCAGGCCTTCCAGACTCTCAACCAGAAAATCAAGGTATTTTTAACAAGGGTGAACGAATGAAAGAACCACTTGAACATCTGGAACACATCTGTTTGTTTGTTTGTCAGGAGAAGAAAATGAGAGATGAAATAAACGTGGTGCTGTTCTCGGATCACGGCATGACGGAGCTCCAGTGGATGGAGAAGGTTATCGAGCTGGATAACTTCATTGACATGTCACACGTTATTAAGATGATGGACAGGGGGCCGGTGGTCAATCTGTGGCCCAAACAGGACAAGTTTGAGGAGGTGAGCTCAACCTGTGTGTGTGTTTTACATCAGACTCATGTTTACTCGGGACGACAAGGCCAAAAACAGCCCTTGCTTAAAAAAAAAAAAAAAAAAGATTAAACTGGGAAGGGTCACAGCACTTGCATATTGTTTGTTTAAAGGAACACGCCGACTTTTTGTGACTTTATCTTATTCCCCGTATCCCCCAGAGTTAGATAATTTCACACACACCCTTCTCATCTCCGTGCGTGCCGTAACTCTGTCTGACGCACACACCGCTAGCCTAGCTTAGCACAAAGACTGGAGGTAAATGGCTCCAGCTAGCATACTGCTCCCAATAAGGGACAATATATCGCCAACCTTTTCCTATTTACATGTTGTGATTTGTATAGTCACAGCGTGAGCAGATAACAAGGTCACATGAGACACAGCCATCTTCTAACCGTATACATACTGGGAACTATATTCTCAGAAGGCTTCTGCGGAGTGATCCGCCCGAGTAGCAGTGCTTCGCCTTCTGAGAATATAGTTCCCAGTATGTATATGGTTAGAAGATGGCTGTGTCTCATGTGACCTTGTTATTTGGACATGCTGTGACTATACAAATCACAACATGTAAATAGGAAAATGTTGGCGTTATTTTGTCACTTATTGGGAGCAGTATGCTAGCTGAAGCCATTTACTTCCAGTCTTTGTGCTAAGCTAGGCTAGCGGTGGGTGCGTCAGACAGAGTTACGGCACGCACGGAGATGAGAAGGGTGTGTGTGGACTTATCTAACTCTGGGGGATACGGGGAATAAGATAAAGTCACAAAAAGTCGGCGTGTTCCTTTAACTGCTTCTATTGCTCTCCCCATTTGTAAGTCGCTTTGGATAAAAGTGTCTGCTAAATGATTAAATGTCAGAATTCATTGCTCTTCAACCTATTTGGATTTAAACTTTAACTTTTTTCAGTGTGTAAATGACTGTATTCTTCAACATTGATGTTGAAAAACTACACATAGTAGAGATACTCAGTCCTGAATCTCATGAAACCCGTCAACAGAACATCACGTTTCAGAACAAATAAGAGATTATATTTTGTAAATTGAAAATAAAGCCTAGTGCTATGACCATAAAGATGTCTCTCGCATTTTGACATGAAAATTCACTCAAAAATCTTTTAATCTTTTAATTGTAAAATATTTATACATGATATTTGTTGAACTGCATTTAATTTTCTAAATTAGAATGATATATAATATAAATGAACAAAATATAATGATTATTATTATTTTACAAAACTCATGAAAGTCTCGTTCTTGCTACTATACTGTAAATATTATTTAAATTGTAAAATATTTATAAAATAAAATGATAATATAATATAAGAATAATTATTATATTAAAAAACACTCAGAAATCTTGTTCTCATTACTATACTGTGAAAAAAGGGAATATATTATTTAAATTGTAAAATATTTATAAATGGTGGAATTTCATTCATATAATATAATATCATATTTTTTAAATGACTAATGGGAAATACAAGATCTCAAAACATTTTGGTGTTTAGTATGAACTTAACTTATTGGCTTAACCCGATTGTGTGTGTGTGTGTGTGTGTGTGTGTCTGTGTGTGTGTGTGTGTGTGTGTGTGTGTCTGTGTGTGTGTTAACTCAGATATATCAGAACCTGAGCGCCGTGAACAACATGAATGTCTATAAGAAGCAGGAGATCCCGGAGCGCTTCCACTACAGGAACGGGCGGTTCGTGTCGACGCTGACGCTCGTGGCTGAGCCCGGATGGTTCATCACCGAGGTTACACACATTATTCTGTCCTCAGTCTGCCTCTTTATGGGCTTGTTTAATGATTGACACACACACACACACACACACACACACACACACACACACACACACACACACACACACACACTCACTCACTCACTCACTCACTCACTCACTCACTCACTCACTCACTCACACACACACACACACACACACACACACACACACACACACACACACACACACACACACACACACACACACACACACACACACACACACACACACACACACACACACACACACACACACACACACACACACACACACACACTCACACACTCACACACATGTAGTGTTTTCATGTTTTATGGGGACTTTCCATAGACAAAATGATTTTTATACTGTACAAATTGTATATTCTATTCCCTTACACTAACCCGACCCCTAAACCTACCCATCACAGAAAACTTTCTGCAATTTCACATTTTCAAAAACAACATCACTTTTTTGATTTATAAGCCGTTATCCTCATGGGGACCAAAAAATGTCCAAGGATTTCGGATATTGCCATCCTTGTGGGGACATTTTGTCCCCATAATGTAGGGTTTACCAGGCCACTCACACACACACACACACACACACACACACACACACATACACACACACACACACACACACACACACACAGCAGTTATACCCTACACCAAGGTCTAAGCTACGTCCTTGCTTCAGATTGCAGTTTCTGATTGGCTAAGAACACACATGTGACCCTGGATCACGTCACCAGTCTCGAGTCGCACGGGTTTATCTGTGGCAATAGCCAACTATACATTGTATGGGTCAAAATTATCGATTTTTCTTTTATGCCAAAAATCATGAGGATATTAAGTAAAGATCATGTTCCATGAAGATATTTAGTAAATTTCCTACAGTAAATATATAAAACATGTATTTCTGTGAGTGAATGCAGCACAATCGCCAACATAAATGAACAACTTTAAAGGAGATTTTCTCAATGTTTCCATTTTTTTGCCTCAGATTCCAGATTTACAATAGTCGTATCTCGACTAAATATTGACATATCCTAACAAACCATACATCAATGGAAAGCTTATTTAATTTCAGAAAAATTGCCCCATGTGACTGGTTTTGTGGTCCAGGGTCACATATAGTCTAAGCAAATGTCCACACATGGATAGATATGAGAGTATGTCGCCATTAGTCGAGATAGTTGTCACACATTCCTAGATCTCGGTCTGCGTGACCTCAGAGGTCAGAGAAAGGCGTCTTCGGGTCTGTTATCGCATGCCGAAGTGTCCCATAACTCCTATACTCCTACACACACACACACACACACACACACACACACACAACAGCACTAGAGAGTCGCAGTTTCTCCAAGGTTGACGAGAGCCTGAGCTAGCTATCACCAGGACAAACTGATAACACATTCCCTCCTCAGGAAGAAGTACAGACACTATTCACTTTAGTTTCTAGAGAAATACACACGAAAGAGGGACAGTTCTGTGATCAGGTGACGTCACGTATAGTAGAACCCGCAACCTTCACTCGTCAGCTAGACACAGATCATCAGGGGCCGGTTTCACAAAGATAGACTTTGACTGTGGCTTAGATGTAGTAGATAGTCAGACTTCAGATAGACATCTAAATCAGAATGTTGCACAAAGCACTTACGACTCTGACTATCTTAAGTAGGACTACACTGCAATGCATTCTGGGTAAAATAAGACACTTTTCAAAACAAAAAACATGGCGGATCAAGTAAGCGCATTCAACCGCTCAGTGCAGTTTACCCCAGCGGACAATATGTGTTTGTTGGAGGAGTATAAAGTTACAAGGACATTTTACTTGGGGAATTTAGCGGAGAATGTAGTAACAAGAAGAAATGTTTAAATTATGAGCCATTTTCCCTTTTCTTTTGGGTGTTTGTGATGTAAGTGATTGTTACTGCTGGTTGCCAAGGTAACATAGAGTCTTAGACCTAAGTTAGCCTGGGGGTGAGAGGTATCTAATGTTTTTGGTCTAAATTAAGTCAGTCTTTATTTTTGTGAAACAGTCTAACTTGCATTAGACTAGTCTATGAGCGAACTTTAGACTTTCTAACACTATTGTAAGGTTTAGAAGTGGAGTTCATATTTCATATTGGAAAGTTGTAATGCTTAGAATTTAATATGATTTATATTTGAGTTAACATACTAGAAGTATATTTACAATGTTTAGTCAGTTCATTATTTACACATTTATGTGTTTACACAGTAAGGATATTCTGCTGAATCTGCCTCTCTGATTCACTCACGTTTATCTCAGTCTAAGTCCTTGCTTCTGATTGGTTAGTGACGTCACGTGAAAGGCTGTTGAAGGAAGTGTTGTTGTGGTGACGGTGTTCAGTAAAAGTGCCGCTTGAGAAAGTCTTCTGTCTCCATTCTGCTGTTTACTATCATAAAGAGTGATCTACCACCACATACCGAACTCTCACGTTACACTATAGACCGGTCTAAAATAGCTTTGTGAAACCGGCCCCAGGTCCACAAAATCAGTCACATGGGTCAATTTTTTGAAAATGGAGATTTATACATCATCCGAAATCTGAATAAATAATCTTTCCACTGATGTATGGTGTGTTATGATAGGACAATATTTGGTCGAGATATGACTATTGTAAATCTGGAATCTGAGGCAAAAAAATGGAAACATTGAGAAAATCTCCTTTAAAGTTGTTCATTTATGTTGGCGATTGTGCTGCATTCACTCACAGAAATACATGTTTTATATATTTACGGTAGGAAATTTACTAAATATCTTCATGGAACATGATCTTTACTTGATATCCTAATGATTTTTGGCATAAAAGAAAAATGTATAATTTTGACCCATACATGTATTGTTGGCTATTGCCACAGATAAACCCGTGCGACTCGAGACTGGTGACGTGATCCAGGGTCACACGTATGGACAACTCATGTTGAGGGTCACATCAGAATCAGCTGGTTAACACACTCAGCAAACATATGATTAAAAGTATATTTGAATGACTCATTGAATATAGAAATGATTTATGCAGAAGTCACTCATTACATATACATTGAAGCATCAGTGGATTCCAGCGGTAAAGCTTTGAAACGATCTATATGGTTAACAGCGCTGTATAAATGAAGGAGACTCGACTTATTTGAGCTAATCTGCGCTGTTCAACGTTCACCATCCGTTCCTGCAGGATCTGCAGTTTTCCGCCTGTGATCCGTTTATCTGGAGCTCTTCGCGTGTCGTTCAAAAATGACCGAATGTTTTATTTAATTTTTTTGTCAATGAAATGAAGTTTGATAATGTTTTTTATTTAATGCTTTGTATTTTTAGGGATTTTTTTTTTCAAACACTAAATTATATTTACGCTGTATTTATAATCCATTTATTAACTTTTTGACCTGAAAATTAAATTTCCAACTTAAATTGTCATAAATCTTGAATGCTTTAGTTTAGAACGACAGACTGAAGTGAAAAAAAGTTTTAAATACAATTATACAATTTAATTTTTTTTAAATGAAATATATATTTTCAAAATCACGTTTTACTCTAAAACTGCAAGAAAATCAAAGCCATGAATCTAAACAAGTTATGCTCCAAATCTGAGGTTAATATCTCAGTAAATGATCTTTCAGTGAGAGAGTGTTCGGCTGCAGTACCAAACGCTTCCACTAGAGGAAACTCGACTCATTCGTTTCTAATGCGCTCGTTTCTGACCGCGAGTGTAATGATTCCTGTCTTGTGTGGACTTTAGTCATTTCCTGTTCTGTGCCGTGTTTTGTTCTCCTTTGTAGGTTTTTCCTGTTTATTAGTTTCCCAGGTGTTTCTGATCAGACACGCCCCCATGTTATCATCTTGTTTAGCTTATCTGCCTCTTTACTTAAACCCTGTGTCTTGAGTTAGTGTTTGTGGGTTCCTGATCATGTTGTTGGTTGTTCTGTTCCCCAGTCCTAGTCTGTCTAGTTTTGAGTTTGTGTAAATAAATTACCGCTGCATGTGGATTCTGCTTCCTCTTGTTTCAACCGCATCGTTACCGCGAGGAGCTCAAGTGGGACTGTTTTTATCAGGACCATTTAACCTGTTCGAATCACATCCATGATTATTTGTGTGTGTGTGTGTGTGTTCACACAGCAAGTGGCAAAACCTTTACCAAGTTTCGCACCATTCCGATGAATAAAAAAATAAAAAAGTAACATTATTCGGAGCGACGAGCACCAGAGGGTTATTAATATGTTGCTTTTGTAGAACACGACCTCTGACAGGAATGTCTTCAGTCATGAATGATTCAGTCTTGCATATAAAGCCTCATTTCACCCAGAAACAACAGTCCTCCTCTCGTGTGCTTTCCTGAGATAACAGAGACACACACATGAGCTGGAGAAGAGCTAAACACACACATCCACACACTGATTCCTGCTGTCTCCACAGAATAAAGCCAAACTGCCCTTCTGGAAGAACGGCACGCGGGAGGCGGAGGGATGGCAGCACGGCTGGCACGGATACGACAACGAGTTCGTGGACATGAGGGGGTTCTTCCTGGCGCAGGGACCAGGTGAAGCTCAGACACACCAGAACCCTGATACATATATCGTTCATAATGATGTTTTTAAATAAAATATAAAATAAATGCAATTATACAATTAAATTAAAATAATTAAAATATGAAAGTATTTATTTAAAGTTTGCTGTCGTGTGTGTGTGTGTGTGCGTGCATCTATTATATAAACAAACATTTATGCGATAAATAGTGATTCATTGATTTGACAGCACTATTTTTTTATATTTTATTTTTTTATTATTTTAATGTAATTATATTATTGCATTTATTTTATTTACATAAGTTTGTTTAACACAAACTTTTATGTTAGACGCAATTAATTGCGATTAATCGATCTAATAGCACTACATTTTAATTAAAAATTTAAATATAAATAATACACACTACAACTCACGAACTTTTCATTTTTTTTATTCAGCAAGGATGCATTAAATTGATCAAAAGTGACAGTAAATACTCTAATAATATTGTTAATGATATTTTTTTATATAAAACTGTTATTGATGTATTTAATTAAAATATTTAACATTTTATTTTAAAAATAGAAGTATTAATTTAATTTTTAACCTTTTTATATATATATATAACTTTTTTTGAGGAAATTAATTTTTATTCAGCAGGGATGCATTAAATTGATCAAAAGTGACAGGTGAGATGTTTATAATGTTACAAAAGATTCTATTTGAGATCAATTTTGTACTTTCGATTCATCAAAGAATCGGTATCACAGTTTCCACAGAAATATGCATCAGATTCGGCACAACACTGATAATAATCATAAATGTTTCTTGATCATCAAATCCTCATATTAGAGTGATTTCTGAAGGATCATGTGACACTGAAGACTGGAGTAATGATGCTGAACATTCAGCTTTGATCACAGGAATAAATTACACTATATGCTGTAATTATATGCAAGAAAATATATATTCACTTAGAAAACAGCTGATTTACATTATAATAATATTTCACTGTTTTACTGCATTTTTGATCAAATAAAAGCAGCCCTGGTGAGCAGAGGAGACTTTTAAATGCCAGTGTGTATTTTTATATTTTAATTATTTTATATTGTTATTGTTGTAGAAATAAAACTATTTTAGTCTTGCAACTCATCAAATGATCACTTCGATATTTTTCCCAGACTTCAAGACGAACTTCCGCGCCGGTCCCATCCGTACA
>NW_028295829.1:0-6849 GCF_964197995.2 Scardinius erythrophthalmus
ACATGTTTCTAGCATGTTTAGACCTCAATGGCATTTTTAACATGTTGCTAGAATGGCATCAACGTGTTAAACATGACACTTCCTGTTGCCAGTAGGTGGCGCTATTACTATAACTGAATATTCTCATGTAGATGTGTTCAGGACAGAACGCTTATCAAAAGTGTGAAGTTTGGGGCAGATTGGACATTCCATGCCTGAGTTACAGCAAATTCCTATTTAATTGCAATAATAGCATGCTTTAGCACTTGGCTAAGAGTTTGCTAGCATGTTTTAGCATGTTTCTAGTATGTTGTTAGCATGTTTAACACTTGCTGGCACTTTTTTATATGTTATTAGGAGTCCATAACAGTGTTAAACATGTCACTTCCTGTTGCCAGCAGGTGGCGCTATGACTGTAACTGAATATAAGCATGGTCATGTGTTCAGGACAGAACGCTTATCAAAAGTGTGAAGTTTGGGGCAGATTGGACATTCCATGCCTGAGTTACAGCAAATTCATATTTAATTGCAGTAATATCATTCTTTAGCACTTAGCTAAGTGTTTGCTAGTATGTTTTAGCATGTCTATAGTATGTTGGTAGGATGTTTAGCACCTACTGGCATTTTTTTTATATGTTATTAGGAGTCAAGAACAGTGTTAAACGTCACTTCCTGTTGCCAGCAGGTGGCGCTATGACTATAACTAAATATGAGCATGGACATGTGTTCAAGAGATAACTCTTATCAAACGTGTGACGTTTGGGGTAGATTGTACATTGCCTTCTTGAGTAACAACAAAGTCCTGTTTCATTGAATTAGCATGCTTTAGCACTTAGCTAAGTATTGCTAGTATGTTTTAACATGTTTCTAGCATGTTTAGAAGTCAATGGCATTTTTAACATGTTGCTAGAATGGCATCAACGTGTTAAACATGACACTTCCTGTTACCAGTAGGTGGCGCTATTACTATAACTGAATATTCTCATGTAGATATGTTCAGGACAGAACGCTTATCAAAAGTGTGAAGTTTGGGGCAGATTGGACATTCCATGCCTGAGTTACAGCAAATTCCTATTTAATTGCAATAATAGCATGCTTTAGCACTTAGCTAAGAGTTTGCTAGCATGTTTTAGCATGCTTCTAGTATGTTGTTAGCATGTTTAGCACTTGCTGGCACTTTTTTATATGTTATTAGGAGTCCATAACAGTGTTAAACATGTCACTTCCTGTTGCCAGCAGGTGGCGCTATGACTATAACTGAATATGAGCATGGTCATGTGTTCAGGACAGAACGTTTATTAAAAGTGTGAAGTTTGGCGCAGATTGGACATTGCCTTCTTGAGTAACAACAACATCCTGTTTCATTGAATTAGCATGCTTTAGCACTTAGCTAAGTATTGCTAGTATGTTTTAACATGTTTCTAGCATGTTTAGAAGTCAATGGCATTTTTAACATGTTGCTAGAATGGCATCAACGTGTTAAACATGACACTTCCTGTTACCAGTAGGTGGCGCTATTACTATAACTGAATATTCTCATGTAGATATGTTCAGGACAGAACGCTTATCAAAAGTGTGAAGTTTGGGGCAGATTGGACATTCCATGCCTGAGTTACAGCAAATTCCTATTTAATTGCAATAATAGCATGCTTTAGCACTTAGCTAAGAGTTTGCTAGCATGTTTTAGCATGCTTCTAGTATGTTGTTAGCATGTTTAGCACTTGCTGGCACTTTTTTATATGTTATTAGGAGTCCATAACAGTGTTAAACATGTCACTTCCTGTTGCCAGCAGGTGGCGCTATGACTATAACTGAATATGAGCATGGTCATGTGTTCAGGACAGAACTCTTATCAAACGTATGAAGTTTGGGGCAGATTGGACATTCCATGCCTGAGTTACAGCAACTTCCTGTTTCATGGCGAAACATCAAAATTTGTCAGGCCGCCGAGGACCCGCCCTTCGACGAAAACTCAAGATCTTCGCAATTTAACGTCGCAAAGGCCTTAAGATTACACTCACCAAATTTGAAGATGATCAGATTAAAACTGTAGGAGGAGTTCGTTAAAGTATGAGGCCTGAAAATGTCAAAAACTGCACAAAAATCTGGGAGGAAGTTCAAAATGGCTGACTTCCTGTTGGGTTTAGGGCTATGCTCCAAGAGACTTTTTTGTAGGTATTAGGTCATTACACGTATGTACCGAATTTCGTGCACGTACGTGGAACGTTGCGGGAGGCGCACTCCGTTGAACTTTTATAGGTGGCGCTATCGAGCCGTTTTGCCCCGTCCAATTCTGAAACCTATATCAGATGTAAATTTTCGCCAGTTCTGACGCGTGTGCAAAGTTTCGTGAGTTTTCGCGCATGTTTAGGCCCTCAAAAATGCAATTCAATGCGGAGAAGAAGAATAATAATAATAATAATAATTAAAGCTGCAAGCAGCGATGAAAGGGCCCTCGCACCCGTGCCATCAACACTCGGTGGCTTTAGGAAGGCAGAGCATGGTTGGGAAATGTACATTTAAGGAGGTATATATAGTAAGAGTATGTCAAAGTCAGTTACAAAATGTTTTGTATAATGGTGATAATAGCATGCTTCATGACTCAGCTAAGTGTTGCTAGCATGTTCAGTCTGTTTCTAGCATGCTTAGTACACAATAATTATGTGGTTAGTACTGCACGGTGTTAACCATGTCAGTTTCTGTTGCCAGTAGGTGGCGTTATGACTATAACTGAATATGAGCATGGATGTGTGTTCAGGACAGAACTCTTATCAAACATGTGAAGTTTGGTGCAAATTGGACATTGCCTTCTTGAGTAACAACAAAGTCATGTTTCATTGAATTAGCATTCTTTAGAACTTAGCTAAGCATTGTTAGCATGTTTTAACATGTTGCTAGAACGGCATCAACGTGTTAAACATGTCACTTCCTGTTGCCAGTTGGTGGCGCTATTACTATAACTGAACATTCTCATGTAGATGTGTTCAGGCCATGACTCTTATCAAAAGTGTGAAATTTGGGGCAGATTGGACATTCCATGCCTGAGTTACAGCAAATTCCTATTTAATTGCAATAATAGCATGCTTTAGCACTTGGCTAAGAGTTTGCTAGCATGTTTTAGCATGTTTCTAGTATGTTGTTAGCATGTTTAACACTTGCTGGCACTTTTTTATATGTTATTAGGAGTCCACAACAGTGTTAAACATGTCACTTCCTGTTGCCAGCAGGTGGCGCTATGACTATAACTGAATATAAGCATGGTCATGTGTTCAGGACAGAACGCTTATCAAAAGTGTGAAGTTTGGGGCAGATTGGACATTCCATGCCTGAGTTACAGCAAATTCATATTTAATTGCAGTAATATCATTCTTTAGCACTTAGCTAAGTGTTTGCTATTATGTTTTAGCATGTCTCTAGTATGTTGGTAGGATGTTTAGCACCTACTGGCATTTTTTTATATGTTATTAGGAGTCAAGAACAGTGTTAAACGTCACTTCCTGTTGCCAGCAGGTGGCGCTATGACTATAACTAAATATGAGCATGGACATGTGTTCAAGAGATAACTCTTATCAAACGTGTGACGTTTGGGGTAGATTGTACATTGCCTTCTTGAGTAACAACAAAGTCCTGTTTCATTGAATTAGCATGCTTTAGCACTTAGCTAAGTATTGCTAGCATGTTTTAATATGTTTCTAGCATGTTTAGAACTCAATGGCATTTTTAACATGTTGCTAGAACGGCATCAACGTGTTAAACATGTCACTTCCTGTTGCCAGTAGGTGGCGCTATTACTATAACTGAATTTGAGCATAGGCATGCGTTCAGGCCATGATTCTTATCAAACATGTGAAGTTTGGGGCAGACTGGACGTTCCATGCCTGAGTTACAGCAAATTCCTATTTAATTGCAGTAATAGCATGCTTTATCACTTAGCTAAGTGTTTGCTAGCATGTTTCTAGTATGTTGCTAACCTGTTTAGCACTTGCTGGCTCTTTTATATATGTTATTAGGAGACCACAACAGTGTTAAACATGTCACTTCCTGTTGACAGCAGGTGGCGCTATTACTATAACTGAATATTCTCATGTAGATGTGTTCAGGCCATGACTCTTATCAAACGTGTGAAGTTTGGGGCAGATTGGACATTCCATGCCTGTGTTACAGCAAATTCCTATTTAATTGCAGCAATAGCATGCTTTAGCACTTAGCTAAGTGTTTGCTAGCATGTTTTAGCATGTTTCTACTATGTTGTTAGCATGTTTAGCACTTGCTGGCACTTTTTTATATGTTTTTATATGTCCACAACAGTGTTTAACATGTCACTTCCTGTTGCCAGCAGGTGGCACTATGACTGTAACTGAATATGAGCATGGTCATGTGTTCAGGACAGAACGTTTATTAAAAGTGTGAAGTTTGGCGCATATTGGACATTGCCTTCTTGCGTAACAACAACATCCTGTTTCATTGAATTAGCATGCTTTACCACTTAGCTAAGTATTGCTAGCATGTTTTAACATTAGCTAGCATGTTTTAACATGTTTCTAGCATGTTTAGACCTCAATGGCATTTTTAACATGTTGCTAGAATGGCATCAACGTGTTAAACATGACACTTCCTGTTGCCAGTAGGTGGCGCTATTACTATAACTGAATATTCTCATGTAGATGTGTTCAGGACAGAACGCTTATCAAAAGTGTGAAGTTTGGGGCAGATTGGACATTCCATGCCTGAGTTACAGCAAATTCCTATTTAATTGCAATAATAGCATGCTTTAGCACTTGGCTAAGAGTTTGCTAGCATGTTTTAGCATGTTTCTAGTATGTTGTTAGCATGTTTAACACTTGCTGGCACTTTTTTATATGTTATTAGGAGTCCATAACAGTGTTAAACATGTCACTTCCTGTTGCCAGCAGGTGGCGCTATGACTGTAACTGAATATAAGCATGGTCATGTGTTCAGGACAGAACGCTTATCAAAAGTGTGAAGTTTGGGGCAGATTGGACATTCCATGCCTGAGTTACAGCAAATTCATATTTAATTGCAGTAATATCATTCTTTAGCACTTAGCTAAGTGTTTGCTAGTATGTTTTAGCATGTCTATAGTATGTTGGTAGGATGTTTAGCACCTACTGGCATTTTTTTTATATGTTATTAGGAGTCAAGAACAGTGTTAAACGTCACTTCCTGTTGCCAGCAGGTGGCGCTATGACTATAACTAAATATGAGCATGGACATGTGTTCAAGAGATAACTCTTATCAAACGTGTGACGTTTGGGGTAGATTGTACATTGCCTTCTTGAGTAACAACAAAGTCCTGTTTCATTGAATTAGCATGCTTTAGCACTTAGCTAAGTATTGCTAGTATGTTTTAACATGTTTCTAGCATGTTTAGAAGTCAATGGCATTTTTAACATGTTGCTAGAATGGCATCAACGTGTTAAACATGACACTTCCTGTTACCAGTAGGTGGCGCTATTACTATAACTGAATATTCTCATGTAGATATGTTCAGGACAGAACGCTTATCAAAAGTGTGAAGTTTGGGGCAGATTGGACATTCCATGCCTGAGTTACAGCAAATTCCTATTTAATTGCAATAATAGCATGCTTTAGCACTTAGCTAAGAGTTTGCTAGCATGTTTTAGCATGCTTCTAGTATGTTGTTAGCATGTTTAGCACTTGCTGGCACTTTTTTATATGTTATTAGGAGTCCATAACAGTGTTAAACATGTCACTTCCTGTTGCCAGCAGGTGGCGCTATGACTATAACTGAATATGAGCATGGTCATGTGTTCAGGACAGAACGTTTATTAAAAGTGTGAAGTTTGGCGCAGATTGGACATTGCCTTCTTGAGTAACAACAACATCCTGTTTCATTGAATTAGCATGCTTTAGCACTTAGCTAAGTATTGCTAGTATGTTTTAACATGTTTCTAGCATGTTTAGAAGTCAATGGCATTTTTAACATGTTGCTAGAATGGCATCAACGTGTTAAACATGACACTTCCTGTTACCAGTAGGTGGCGCTATTACTATAACTGAATATTCTCATGTAGATATGTTCAGGACAGAACGCTTATCAAAAGTGTGAAGTTTGGGGCAGATTGGACATTCCATGCCTGAGTTACAGCAAATTCCTATTTAATTGCAATAATAGCATGCTTTAGCACTTAGCTAAGAGTTTGCTAGCATGTTTTAGCATGCTTCTAGTATGTTGTTAGCATGTTTAGCACTTGCTGGCACTTTTTTATATGTTATTAGGAGTCCATAACAGTGTTAAACATGTCACTTCCTGTTGCCAGCAGGTGGCGCTATGACTATAACTGAATATGAGCATGGTCATGTGTTCAGGACAGAACTCTTATCAAACGTATGAAGTTTGGGGCAGATTGGACATTCCATGCCTGAGTTACAGCAACTTCCTGTTTCATGGCGAAACATCAAAATTTGTCAGGCCGCCGAGGACCCGCCCTTCGACGAAAACTCAAGATCTTCGCAATTTAACGTCGCAAAGGCCTTAAGATTACACTCACCAAATTTGAAGATGATCAGATTAAAACTGTAGGAGGAGTTCGTTAAAGTATGAGGCCTGAAAATGTCAAAAACTGCACAAAAATCTGGGAGGAAGTTCAAAATGGCTGACTTCCTGTTGGGTTTAGGGCTATGCTCCAAGAGACTTTTTTGTAGGTATTAGGTCATTACACGTATGTACCGAATTTCGTGCACGTACGTGGAACGTTGCGGGAGGCGCACTCCGTTGAACTTTTATAGGTGGCGCTATCGAGCCGTTTTGCCCCGTCCAATTCTGAAACCTATATCAGATGTAAATTTTCGCCAGTTCTGACGCGTGTGCAAAGTTTCGTGAGTTTT
>NW_028295828.1:0-6232 GCF_964197995.2 Scardinius erythrophthalmus
TTTAGTATAGTGAAAAGCCCACATTTATGAGTAAATAACACACACACACGTTTCTTTTCACACACTCAACTATAACTAAGTGCAAGTCAGACATTCAACATCAGATACATTCTTCTCAGGTACTGCAGGTTGTCAATCGACTATCAACACAATCTAGCCAATGGCAGCAAGGGCGTAGCCTAAGCATCGAAGTAACAGCCAGTAACATCAGCAGTGCAGACTAGTCACCAGATACTTAAAGACAATAAGCTTGTAGGTTGCATCCTCCACAATATTTTCACTGGTTGCACAGGCAGGTAGACAACAACACCATATAATGGGACTCTATAATAAATACAAAAAACAAATAAAGATAAATGGAAAATATACATCCACAATAATGAGATCTTGTCGGCACAGGTAGAGAGAACAACAGATACATCCAAAATTCACTGTGTTTAATTTAGATATGATTAAAGTTTGTACCATAACAACAGCTCTGACTGAAATGCTCTGAGTAGAAAGTTGCAAACTTCTTCCGTCACAGTATTTTCACTCGCTAACTGGATACAATGTGACACTATAATAAACAAACACACAAATAATCATAAACTGAACAATCAGACAACATCTGTACAGACCAAAATAAGGACATTCAAAATGTAAAAGTTGTTTAAAATGTGTACCATGATAACAGCACTGGCTGAAATGTTTAGAGAACAGAAATGTGAATACTCCATCCTCACTGTACAGATCCACTGTCTGTATATATGAGTAGAGGTCTGCATACTATATGACACTATAATAAACAAACAAAAACAGAAATGACAAACACATATAAATATTTATCACCCGAAGAGAATTTTTTCTGATTAGCTGGTGGGTGGATATTTATTCTGAATAACGTCTCCGGTTACTTAACTGTAACCTTGTTCCCTGAGAAAGCGGAACGAGATGCTGCGCTGCTCAGCGCATTGGGAACATATTTTATCGTGACCAGCTGTGAAATATGTGTATAACACGTCGATGGAATTGACCCGGAGGTAATATAGCCTCGGTCGATGACGTCATCGGCGCGCACCCGCAACACGAGGCTATAAATAGATGAGCCACAGGTGCATCGTCAGGATATTTTGTCTGAAGAGCAGTCCTGGGACATCTTCAGCACGGCAAAGTAGCGCAGCATCTCGTTCCGCTTTCTCAGGGAACAAGGTTACAGTTAAGTAACCGGAGACGTTCCCTTTCGAAAGCTACAATCGATGCTGCGCTGCTCAGCGCATTGGGAACGAGAATACCCACGCCGCCGTGCTTGAACATGTCTGGACCCCCACGGTTGTGCATGTGTGTTTCACAAGAACGCAAGAAGGCCTAGACATTAGCTTGTGATGTCGACTCAAGGACATGAGAGCCCGGAGTGGCATGAACATCCAAACTATAAAATCTTATGAATGTGTGCGGAGAGGACCAACCTGCCGCATCACAAACCTGTTGTAGGGGGGCACCTCTTGCCAAAGCACTAGAAGATGCGACCCCCCTGGTGGAGTGAGCCCTAAGACCTTTAGGCGAAGCTTGACCGCGCGCCTCATAAGCAAGAGCAATAGCATCCCTAACCCAATGAGACATGGTCTGCTTGGTGGCAGCTGATCCTTTGTTACTACCACCATAACAGACGAAGAGTTGCTCTGACTTACGCCACTGGCTAGTGCGGTGGACGTAAGCCTGAAGAGCACGAACTGGACACAGTCTGTAAGATTTCTCCTGCTCCGGCGTTGTGAACGGTGGAGGGCAGAAGGCTTCTAGAATGACCGGATGTACAGCCGAAAATGGAACCTTAGGCAGGTAATCAGGATGAGGATGCAAAATCACTTTCACCATTCCTGGGGCAAAGTCTAAGCAGGATGGAGAGATAGACAGAGCCTGCATATCCCCAATTCTCTTCAAGGAAGTTATTGCCATTAGAAAAACCATTTTTAGAGTCAGAAGTTTATCAGACGCTGATTCTATAGGTTCAAAGGGGGTGTCAACCAGACCCTCGAGAACTGTAGCTAAGTCCCATGAAGGGATCTTGGTTTTTACTGGAGGCCTCAGTCGCCTGGCCCCACGAAGGAAGCGAGAGAGCAGAGGGTGTCTCCCGAGCGGAGCCCCGTCTACCAAGGCGTGGCAAGCCGAAAGAGCGGCCACATAAACCTTAAGAGTAGCAGGGCATGTGCCCGTTGACAATTTCTCTTGCATGAAGTCCAGCACTGAAGCAACCTGGCAGTTGACTGGATCCACATTGTGTACAACACACCATCTTTCAAAAACACCCCATTTCTTGGCATAACTTTGTCTAGTGGAGGAAGCCCTAGCACTTAGAATGGTCTCAATAACGGCAGGCGAAAGCCCAGTGTCCCTCAGTTGGTTCCCATCAGGGGCCAAACGTGAAGATTCCACAGGTCGGGCCTGGGATGGAATATCGTGCCCTCCGCCTGAGACAGAAGGTCCCTCCTCTCCGGAATCGCCCACGGCGAGCCGTCGAGGAGAGATATTATCTCCGAGAACCATACTCTGTTCGGCCAACGCGGCGCTATCAGTAAGAGGCAAGACCCTTGTTGGCGAACCCTGGCTAGAACTCCCGGGAGCAGAGAAACTGGAGGAAACGCATACAGGCGCATTTTGGGCCATGTGTGCGCCATCGCATCCAGACCCAGAGGAGCTGGGTGACTCAGAGAGAAGTAAAGGGGACATTGCGCTGTCTGTTGTGAGGCGAAGAGGTCCACCTCCGCTTTGTAAAATTTGGTCCAAATCAGGGATGTGATTTTTCCGGATTAATCCGGAATTCCGGATTTTCCGACCTGAAAATGTGACCTACGTGAATCATGCAGATCTGTAAAAAAAAAAAAAAAAAAAAATGGGGGCCGGGGGGTAATCTCACAGCCGTCACCATGGTAACCCGGGACGGAACCACAATCGCCGCGAATCGCGGCCACACCGGGCGGCACGTCAACATGGTTACAGATGGCAGAGAGATGCAATCTTTCCGCGCCCAGCGAGTGCTTGAAGTGCGTCAGAAACAGAGCGCGCGCGCGATCAGTTGTTGGTAATTTGCAAGCGGGAAGGAAGTCGACCGGAAGTTGAAGTCGGCCGGGTGCCGCCATCTTGAGCGGAACTTCACTTGCGTTAGCAATCCCATTGACTTCCATTCATTTTGGCGTCACTTTGACAGCGAATAACTTTACATCTGAGGCGTTTGAAGACTCCATTTGTACCTTTTTTATTTCTAAAGAAACACGACAATGTATAAAATGCTCCATTACCTTGTAGCTTATGTTATGGCCCCGTAGAAGCAGTTTTTGTAAAAGTAGGCTAACGATTGCGTCATAACCAAGCGACTCTTTGTCGCACATTAGAGAGATTACCGTATGGACGGGAGGAGAAGCTCGCGGGCAATCGGGGGGACGTAGAGGCAAAATGACAATATAATTAATGAGAATACCTAGCAAAAGTTGATCCTGCTCCATGCTCATGGACAATTCCTACTTACACTCTCCGTCTCTGCAAGATTCGGAAGGGAATGATTCAGATTTCTCTTGGCACAGCTACTAGAAGACAGACGGGTTGCTCACGTGGTCCGTGTAACGCTTTGCTCGATTTGAGTCTGCGCGTCAGGAAAGGAAGTGCTAAGAAATCGCTAAAAATGGGCTTCACTTGTCTCAATTGAGTCCCAATGGGGTCGCTGTGTCCATTTCTTTTACTGTCTATGGTAATTTGTTGTGTAGTGTGCGCGACGCCGCATCCAATGTAGACAGCATTGCTTTTGTTTGAGGGCGCTTAACACACAGCTCGTAGAAACGGGCCTGGCAGCTCGCGCCAGTTCTAGACACGGTGAAAGTTTCCCGATTGTGACGGATGGCCGAATTTACATGACACATTATAAATGAGCATTATAGTCTGCGATAGATACAGTGCCAAAAAGAAGAGAAGAGGATAAAAGGGGATAAAGACAGAGGTAAAGTGATGTAGTGAATGGACAGTTTATCTAATTGCATAGTCTATATAATTTCATGGCAGTTATTTACTTAATGTTAGCAGTTGTTCTGAGTTCTCCGGACTGTGTGATTTTTGTAACTATCATGTCAGTTTTAAGACACATTTTTTATTATCACTTTTTTATTAATGTTTTACTCTACAGTTGTGCAGTTTTGGGGTGAATACAGTACAGGCCAAAAGTTTGGAAACATTACTATTTGTTTTTGAAAGAAGTTTCTTCTGCTCATCAAGCCTGCATTTATTTGATCAAAAATACAGATTTTTTTTTTTTATATTGTGATATATTATTACAATTTAAAATAATTGGTTTTCAATTTATTATACTTTAAATTATAATTTATTTCTGTGAAGCAAAGCTGAATTTTCAGGATCATTACTCCAGTCTTCAGCATGTGACATCCGGTCTATCACATGATCCTTTAGAAATCATTCTAATATTCTGATTTATTATGAGTGTTGGAAACAGTTCTGCTGCCTAATATATTTGATGAATAAAAAGGTTAAAAAGAACTGCATTTATTCATTTATCCAAATATTTTCTAATATAAATCTTCTTTACTATCACTTTTTATCAATTTAACACATCCTTGCTGAATAAAAGTATTGATTTATTTAAAAAAAAAAAAAAAAAAATCTGAACCCAAATCACTGACCAGTAGTGTATATTGTTGTTACAAAATATTTCTATTTTTTAAAAAAAAATGATTATTCTTTTTTATTTTAATTTTATAACTTTTTATTCAAAGTATCCTAAAAGTATCACAGGTTATTAAAAAATATTAAGCAGCAGAACTGTTTCCAACTTTGATAATGAATCATCATATTAGAATGATTTCTAAAGGACTGGAGTAATGATCCTGAAAATTCAGCTTTGCATCACAGAAAAAAAAATTATAATTTAAAGTATAGTCTAAAAATGGAAATCCAATTATTTTAAATTATTTTAAATTGTTGATGGCGCACTGTTGATGGCGTGGATTAGACACTTGGCTTTGATTTCCACTGCGACACATCCACCAAATAAGTTGTCATTTGTCATACTGTACAAAAAAAGTTGCATGTTGCACAACTAGCTGTAAAATAAATCAAAATATATTTTTTTGTTCAAATAAGTTGTTATGGGTCCTGCTTTACTATCCATATAGATCCGCCACCAGTTTGATCGGCGGGGCGGGGGGATGGGGGGGGCGGGTCTTAGTATATTTTCCTGCTTTTTTGTCCTTAGCCAATCACATGCCTGCCAAATCTGTTTCACTACTTCCGGGTGGAGTTTCCATTCCCCCGTCGGTAGTGTCTGTCTGGACAGTAAATCTGCTCCCACATTCAAATGCCCTGGAATGTATACTGCCCTGAGTGACAGGAACTTGTCCTGGGCCCAGAGAAAAATCTGCCTCGCTATTCTGTTCAGATTGCGTGAGCGCAGACCTCCCTGGTGATTTATATAAGAGACTGCAGCTGTGTTGTCCACCCGCACTAGGACATGACAACCCCTCAATTGATGGAGAAAATATTTCAGAGCCAGAAATACGGCCATCAGCTCGAGGCAATTGATGTGCCAATCGAGCTGATGGCCCTCCCATTCCCCTTGAGCTGGACGGCCACCTAAGACCGCTCCCCAGCCCATCAGGGAGGCGTCCGTCGTTAGCAGTCTGCGACGACACGGCGCCCCTAGAGTGGGACCCAAGGTTAGGAACCGGGGTCTGAGCCACAGAGATAGTGTACGAAGCCCGCGGCGCGTCACTTTTATTTGCCTTTGAGGATTGGCTCTTGGATGAAACCCTCTGGCTTTTAGCCACAACTGAAACGGTCTCATGTGCAACAGCCCCAGAGGAATCACCGTGGAGGCTGATGCCATGAGACCCAACATTCTTTGATACTGACGAACAGTACGAACTTGGCCTAGCTTGACTTTGGTCATGGTCTGCCGTATGGTCTCGACTCGAGCAGGAGACATTTGTGCCCGCATCGTAACCGAATCCCATACGATCCCGAGATAATTCGTTCTCTGAGCAGGAGAAAGAACACTTTTCTTGGTGTTGAGCTTCAGCCCTAGAGAAACTAGATGAGCTAACACGATATCTCTGTGTTGGAGCGCCATCTCTCGAGATTGTGCTAGAATTAACCAATCGTCTATGTAATTCAAAATGCGAATGCCCCGGAGTCGCATTGGAGCCAGTGCTGCATCCATGCATTTTGTGTATGTGCGGGGTGATAGTGCTAGACC
>NW_028295827.1:0-3000 GCF_964197995.2 Scardinius erythrophthalmus
CTGTCAAAGCAGTGTTGAAAATACTCCTTACCTTTGTTACAGCGGAGGAGGCGGAGAGGATCTGAGATGTGCTTTGAGAATGAGGAAAACTGTATCATACGCTTTCAACTCTGGGATCGCTTTCTTTCGACCATTTTGTCCATGGTTATTTCATCAGCCTATGATTTCAAATGTTGTGAAGATATACACTGCCGTTCAAAAGTTTTGGATAGGTAAGGCTTCTTCTTTAAAAGAAGTCTCTTATCAAGGCTCCATTTAAAAAATACAAAAAAACTGTAATATTGTTAAATATTTTGACAATTTAAAATATCTGTTTTCTATTTTAATATATTTGAAAATGTAATTTATTCCTGTGATCAAAGCTGAACTTTCAGCATCATTACTCCAGTCTTCAGTGTCACATGATCCTTCAGAAATCACTCTAATATGATGATTTGATGATCAAGAAACATTTATGATTATTATCAATGTTGTGTAAAAAAAAAAAACTGGATTCTTTGATTAACAGAAATTTCAAAAGTACAGCATTTATTTGAAATAGAATCTTGTGTAACATTATAAATGTATTTACTGTAACTTTTGATCAACTTAATTAATCCTTAATGAACAAAAGTATTGATTTCTTTCCCCAAAACAATAAAATAAAAATTCTTACTGACCCCAAACTTTTGACCGGTAGTGTTTAATGTTACATAAGCTTTATATTTCAGATAAATGCTGTTCTTTTGAACTTTCTATTCATCACAGAATCATGAAATAAAATTGTACACAACTGTTTTCAACACTGATAATAATCATAAATGTTTCTTGATCATCAAATCATCATATTAGAGTGATTTCTGAAGGATCATGTGACACTGAAGACTGGAGTAATGATGCTGAACATTCAGCTTTGATCACAGGAATAAATTACACTTTACTAGATATTCACATAGAAAACAATTGTAATAATTTTCACAATATTACAGTTGTTGTTTTTTCGTTGTTTTTGTACTGTATTTTTAATCAAATAAATGCAGCCTTGGTGAGTAGAAGAGATTTCTTTTTAAAAAACATTAAAAATCTTACTGATATAAAACCTTTGAACGGCAGTGTGCGCAAAAACACACACATATTCAAGTGCTGGTATAAGAAAACAATCACAACACAGACAGCCAAAGACACAAGCCTCTATATATATATATATATATATATTTATGACATGATCAATTCCCAGCGCACGTGAAGGTGTCAGACATGCGTGCTGTGTTCGGGACGCTGCGGCTCCAATTATTGTTCCCTGTCCCTCACAGAAGCGACCCAGACTGGCGCCGGGCAGCTGGGCTTCACCCGCTCAGGACCCGAATCCCCCGAATCCCTCGCCTGCCAGCCAGACAGCTGTGATTAATGTGCTAACTGCTCCAGTGAACAACACAACTCCTGAAACCACCAAACATTATCATAACATTTCACCTCTAATCCTAATCAATAACGCCACGATTTATGGGACACGCCTCACAGGACCGGCCGTCCAGAACCCCAAACTGGGCCACCGATTCTCCTCCAAACGCTCCGACCGGACCAGAAATCAACAATATGGTGATATAATGAGAAACTGAGTGAGAGACTTCATTTGTACCGTAACACCTTTTCATTTTTATGATCAGTCTGAATGTGAAATGATATTATCTTCGGGGGAAATGCATCCGCGGGAGCTTATATTTTCACCATAAAACTCTTAATGCAGATTAAAGCTGCTTTTATTTTCTCATTTCCGTGATCAATGTCTCTTTTTGGGTCTTTTTTTGGGCTAATAATATTATTATTATATATTTGTGTGTGTGTGAGTGTGTGTGTGTGTGTGTGTGTATATATTTATATATACATACAGCATATATATTATTCATTTTTATTTTTGTATTACACATTTAAGTGAGTAAACAACTGTCCAAACAAAAAATGTATCAATATTTATTTTACTCTACATAGTTTTTGTGCATAAGTCTTGCAGTCTGTCTAGACAATTCCGTTAAATTTTCATACTTATTTTACAATTATTTAAAATATTCTGCATTATTATTTCACATTTTTCCACAAATCTAATTGATGCATTTCTGTTCAGAATGTTTCCAAGCTGTTAATAAATTCAACACATTAATTCCAGATTCTAAAATATCTGTTTTTATGTTCCACAGAAGAAAGAAATAAAGTCCTTCAGGTTCAGAACAACACGCGGGTGTGTAAACGATGGCAGAATGTTAATTTGAGGATGAACTATCCCTTTAATTAGTTTTCACATGCCTGTATATTATTGCGGTATTACAGTCTCTTCCGTTCGAAGTGGACAGAAATGAGACAACATAAGTCTAGCGATCTGTCTAGATAATTCTACCTCAGAGAATCTGTGCAAATAACAAAACAAAATATATGATTGGTGCTTTCTCCTATTTATTTATTCCTCTAAGCTTTTGCTCTAAAGGCAGTACAGTAAAGCCCCAAACTAGGATGTGTGTGTTTCTATTGTACATTACGACATGCATCATATATAGAGTCATATCTCCTCTCAGAGCATCACAGATGTGCAAGCAAAAAGCCTCCTGTATGTGACGGATGCATCAAGTGCACGCAGTAAAAGTGCAATTTTGCACAAATGTGTCTCCAGGCGGCCTTTGAGACTTCTGGGTCTAATCAAGCAAAGCGAGGAGGGTATGAGCACCCGAGGGCTCGCACCGAAACACCAACCTGTTCCCCCGAGCCGAATGCACACGCCATCAGCTGGAAGAGGACGAGTGCAGGTCAGGGCGTTATTCAGTGTGGAAAGCCTTTAAAATGGCCAAGCACTGCATTATTTCCCCGAGCAGCGCTGTTTCTGCAGGACAGCGTGGAGCCGCTGATAACCTGACGCCAACCTTGAGCCAAAATCTCAAATGCAGCATAAGTAACCGTGTCCATTAACAGACCGTCCTGCTTTGCAGAAAGTGTCTCTTTTTTCCCGAAAGCAGGCGCCACTTTTTCACCGCA
>NW_028295826.1:0-3000 GCF_964197995.2 Scardinius erythrophthalmus
AGACAATTTTCATGTTTGGAAATTTTAATACACATCACAGCAGCTTATAATAAAATAAAATGTTGTCATAATGAATTTGATAAAATAATACATTAACACATAGTGTGTACTTCATACCTCTGCTCCTTGTGTGAAAATCCTTCAATGTGCCAGAAGAAAGTTGTGTGGCCACTGATCGCATGTTTGGCGATATCTCTGTGGCCAGACTTTCTGACTTCATAGGGTCTGTCTGACATCCAACTTCAACACTTGCAGATATAGGCCTACTGGGAAACTCTTGGGTACTTGGACCTTGCTGAGATGTAGACTGTAACAAAAGACAATGTGTAATTAATGATAATTTATAGATAAATGTACAATTTATATCTATAACAGTAATAAGTATGTAGATAAACAATATATAAAACCTTAAACAAACCATACTGTACACTGATAACAGCAGCTGAAGTTTGCTGTTGCGATTACATATATTTTTTTTTTACTTTATACATGTTTGTCTTATACACACAAAATAGCATCGAACTAACTGGCTACTATAAACAAACATCGTTGGCATTGGTTTACGTTCTTGATCAAATCGAAAAATTACGTCATAAAGTATACATGGAAAATACATTTACAAAATTAGTACATAATTACAAATGCAGGTCCAAAATGTTTGTATGCGTTTGTCATAGACACACAAAATAGCATAACTAAGTGGCTACTAAAGCCAGCGCTGGCATTTGTTTACGTCCTTGATAAAACTAAAACATTACGTCTGAAATTAAACATGCAAATACATTTAAAATTATTAAGTCTTACTTACAGGTTGTGGTCCAACAACTGCTGCCTCTGGTTTTAAAGTTGGGACTGCTTCATGTTTTAGTAACAGTTTCTTGTTGAATCCGGCATTGAATTCGTGCAGATTCTGGAAGCTGTCTTCCGTAAAATGCGCAGCATAGAGAGCTAAATTACGATTGTAATTTTCAGGAACACAATCAAACATAAATTGTAGTCATTGTTGATGAACTACAGCGTCCGTAGGAAGCCCGAACACAGAAGACCTGACAGCTGGGTGAAAATAACACACTTTCGACGGCATGGCTACAGCTCTCCACTATAACTCTTCCTCTTCGACAAAGCCGCAGAAATATGGCCATGCCCCCTTTTTTGCATATTCCGGAGGGAGGGTTGATGTAAATTTATGGGTTAGTTACGTATAAAACCCGGGAAGTATCTCGTTGTAGTCCCATTCGAGTCGTTTTTGTAGGCATTAAACTTCCTGATTTTTAAAAGACGATATCTCTGCTTACGTTGAACCTTCAGTGCAGCAACTTTGCAGATACTGTTCATGCACCAACAGCAACATTACACACTATTTAAAATGAAAAAAGTGAAATCGCAATCAACCACCCCTTTAATGGCTACACCCCTGTTTGGAGTATTGCAGCACCTATTTCTTTGCAAAAAACATTGCATCAGACATGTCATATATCATATTTTTTTACTTTATACTTGCTAGGAAATGAATTGGAATTGAACCTTTGTAGAAATAAGAAAAGTACATTTTATAAAAGAAAAAGTACCAATTAATGACATTGTGTCAGAACACAGCAAATATGAAGAAATGCTTTTAAATTTGTGTTCAAACTTCAAACCAAGATTATTCTTTGAAAAAGTGTAATACAAAGCGTATAGAGTATTTGATTTCAGAAGGGAACGCTGGAACCTAGTGTCATTTAGCTTAATCTTGAAAAATGCTGTTTTGTAATTTACACAACTGAAATTAAGAACTAATTTGTAGGGCCTTTAACAAAAAAAGCTTTCAAAATCGAAGAGGTCAAAGGGCATGCTTCCTGCTATAGTATCACCAGCTCTCCCCTAAGTCTGTTAATGTCTCCAACAGACAGAAAGCCTGTCGCAATGCTAACATTCTAAAATTCTACATATTTTTTGAGTAGATAACCGATAGTATATCCTCATATCCTCAGTAAAGGGTTTCACCCTGTGTGTTTCCACACTGATTAAGGATAATTGGGGAGATACAAGAAATTTAAAAATGATATACACTATATACGTGCAATAGATCATAGCTACCGTAGAAAAAGTAAGATCATGCTTTGAATTAAGACGAGTAAAATGAAATATTCGCTCAAGACAAACTTTTACTTATGCTGGACCACAGATGCACATCGCGTCTCTGAAAATGTGTGGTGATTTTCTAAATTGTGATTGTGTCTGTGTGTGTGTGTGTGTGTGTGTGTGTGTGTGTGTGTGTGTGTGTGTGTGTGTGTGTGTGTGTGTGTGTGTGTGTGTGTGTGTGTGTGTGTGTGTGTGCAAAACAGCTTAGAACTGATATTAAATGATTTATTTTTTTATTTTTTGAAAATGTAAAAAATTTAGTTTTCTGTGATGGTCATGTTTAGGTGTACGGGATATCATATGCAGTTACATTACAAAAATCATTCTGGCTATGGAAAGCCCCCACCATAAAAACTGAAACCCCGCATGGACACAAATGCTGATTGAATCTTTTCATATAAATGAGATTTAAGATGACTAAGTACAGTTTTTTCTTTAAATTTTCAACAATCTAAAGTTTTGAAGTCAAGTCAAGTCATCTTCATTTATATAGCGCTTTTAACAATGTAGATTGTCTCAAAGCAGCTTCACAGAGATAAGCGTATAATTTAAGGTAACAGAGATGGTTTCTGCTTTACAGCAGAGTTAAGTTATTTCCATCTAAAGTTAGTTTTAATTGATTTGGTTCCGTCGCAATGATCATTTGTTATTAAATTAGGGGCCGCTAAGACGACACCATTCTCTCTACACAGACTTTAAACGCGAACCTGTGAGAAACGCTGATGGCGGCCACATGCGCATTTAGAATGGGTTCTATAGTTATGTGCGTTAGAATATACGCAGGTTTGGAATTCCCTACAAGCCAAGCCTAAACAAAATACTTGTCTTTCCTTATAAATTTTGATAAGAAATTTTATTTTATTTGTTGCTTTGGGG
>NW_028295825.1:0-1000 GCF_964197995.2 Scardinius erythrophthalmus
CCTAAAAAACAAAACCTGTCTTCCCCCCTCTGGCAGATTGAAGGTTGTCCAGTGCGGACATTCGCTTTTATGGCTGCAGTTCCCTGAATGATGAGGTTGCGCCCCTCAGCGAAGGCCTCATTATTGAAGTGGTGTGGTGCACTGGCATGAAATCACGGTCCACAAATCCATTCTGCATGTAGATCTGATTCAGTGCCGTACGGAACTTGGCACCCGAAACCTCACCAGTGGCCGTGCCCAGACACGCACGCAGCTCTCTTCAGGTGATGGGCCCTGTGTTAAAGTGGAATCATTTTAATTCAATGTATCATCATTTTGAGTAAAATGATGACAAACATTTCTCAAAACAAAACTATTGTTTGTCTTCAGAAGAATCTCACAATTTCTATGGTATGTTTATAGTGCTTTTTATGCCCCTATACTTGTACATAAACTCACCGTTGGATTGAATTCTCTTCCTTCTGATTCAGCCACTGCTTCACACACCTCCTTGATCTTTTCCATCACAGCAAAACCAGTAATGGTCACATGGGTGTTTCCGCTACCCCCGACTGACACAAAAGCCTGCACCCTGGACACTAGTGTGATCAGGGCCACAATGGGTACTAATGACTTCATGATCATCTGAGTCAAGAAGAATAAAATTTAGCAATTTAGTTATGTTTCTGTGCAAAAAAAGAAGAAGAAGAAGAAGAAGAAGAAGAAGAAGAAGAAGAAGAAGAAGAAGAAGAAGCTTTTTTTAAAAAGAAGAAAAAAAAAGAAGAAAAAAAAGCTTTTCAAAAAAAAGAAGAAAAAAAACTTTTTTTCATTCATGAGGAAAAAAATAACTAAAACAGTAGACAAATTGAAAGAAAAATAAGGAATTAAAATCTTTAAAGCTACACTGTGTAACTTTTTTAGTTGATTCTTAGCAAAAAATGCCCCTCCATCTTGAAACTACATTGGCCAAAGAGGGACATACAAGCTTCGCCTTTCGCGTTTTTACACGCAGTGGCACAGT
>NW_028295824.1:0-1000 GCF_964197995.2 Scardinius erythrophthalmus
CGGCTGTTTTGATTTTATTTCCCGGTGTTTCATCGCCGCCTCGTCACCTCGCTTTCTGATTGGCTACACGCCACAGTCCACAGGCTGCGTGCTCGTTTGTCCCCGGGGGACACCACACACGAGGAGAAATCGGGCCAAAAAATCCAACATGTTGGATATCCCCGATTTGAGATCGGAGCGGTCCCAACGTCCTTCCGAGCAGACGAGAGCCGTCTTAACACACCACACACGGCAGGAATATCTGATCAGATTATTTCACGATAATCGGAGCATGCTTAAGATTGTCGGAAGGGGTGAATCGGGGCTAAAATCTGCCTAATTATCCTGCCGTGTGAACCAGGCTTTATACAGCAAATGTGACATTTGACATGTGACATGTATGTAGCAAAGTATATTCATGAATGATGCATTTATATAGTGCTTTTCTATGTACTATGTATACCCAAAACGCTTTACAGTCATATGCAGGGTTCTCTCCTCCACCACCAGTGTGCAGCATCTATCTGGACGATGCGACGGCGGCCGCTTTACATGAATGTGTAAAATCACTGATGTTCTCAAATGAGCACTGACAAGATGTCATGATACATTTAAGCAGATGCAAAAGAGTAACTTTTTTAAACAATAGCGCTAAGCACAAAGGTGCTACAGATGAGACTTTCTACATCTTTGCACTGTTTTTGCTGGCTTTGATTCCGTAAGGTGAGTTGTGACAATTGTTAAGCACTCTCTTAGCACTGCAGATATCAGCTGTCAAAAACACCGCTGAATCTCACTGCAGAGATTCTTAGCGGGAGGATTTGTTCGTTAAATATGCCTGATTTATAAGCCTCCACGATGGCAAATCCAGAGCAATTTGACAGATAAATGTAATTCTTTTTTATATTAAAGGAGTCACTTCACAAACATAACACAAATCAGACTTTAAAATGCATCAGAAATACAAATCAGCTGATAGAAATACTGCTTGGGACCCAGCTTTTAAAACTGTTTATGAATC
>NW_028295823.1:0-1000 GCF_964197995.2 Scardinius erythrophthalmus
GGATGAGCTGTAATTCACGTCTGTTTGGTGTCATTTCATATGTCCTCAGTAAACACGCGATGATTGAGCTCAGCATACATCTTCGTGTGGTCCTTTCTGGAAGGGTTGGAAGCAAGAAATAGAGGGGGTTACAGAGGCGTGAACTGTCCGACGCGCAGCGGAGGTCCATTAATACCTGACAATGGACACCTCAAAGGGCATTAACCCAAATAACACATTTTTAAAACATTAGTTTATATTTTAATTAGTTTTACAATCGAAATCTAAAGTTTTTACAAACAATAACTTGGTTTCCCTGGTTACGCCTGACGGTTTATTTACTAGGTGTCCTCTATCACTTTTTAATGGACACCTTGCAGCCAATCAGAATCGAGTATTCACCCAGACCATGGTATAGTAGGTGATGGTTTATATCTAGCTTTCCTCAATGGGGTGTCGATCAGAAAACACTGGACTTGATCAGTTCCAGGCAAAGGAGGTTTGCTGACAATCTTTGGCTGTACACAACACAGCAGTACACAGGTTTTACAGCTTAATAGTGTGTTTAGGTTTTACAGCTTAATAGTGTGTGTGGTCTACAATGGGAAAGGAATAAAGATATATATTAACAAATGTCTTGAGTTATTTATTATTATTACACAAATATTATTTCCATAAAGCTACAAATCTCTCAAATAAAGTTCAATTCTAGAATAAAATAAAGAAATCAATATACAAGCAACTAAATTATTATGCAACACCGCCACCCAGTGGTCAGAAATGGTAAAACATTCAAACATTCATCAAAACATTATAATTATGAAGTGATTTAAATGAACAGCACATAATCAGAAACATTGCGTTCATAGCAAGTTTTTCAGCTGTTAATATGAGGATCACACATACATACATGATGCACGTCAAATTGAATATAATCGGCACATTCACATGCACTCGACAGCACACGATAGACTGCTTCATCACTGTTAAATACTCATCACTTAATGAAAGGATGACATTG
>NW_028295822.1:0-1000 GCF_964197995.2 Scardinius erythrophthalmus
CCAGTGCACAAAATATGTATGTTGTCAGTGTGATACAAAAGGTTAATATGTTTATAGTATAAATGTAAAATAAATATAATTACAATGATTATGAAATATAAATAAAAACATACAATTTTAATAATTTGTTTTGGTCTTGGCAAGGGCAAAACCAAAGTGCAATGGCAATATAAAAATATATTCATTTTATTTTCATCTCTATAATCACTTAATATTTATACTCACAGTATCAATGGGTCTTTATACATAAAAAATATATAGCTGCCATTATATTAAAGGAAGGAAAGTCTCTATATTTGCTCTCCACTGAATCTAAAAGGTGAATAGAAAAAAACATTTTAGACATCACATCAGCTTTTTTTTTTTTTTGTGCACTGCGTTCTTACAGCACATAATGCAGTAATGTACCAATATATATATGCCATATTTCTTTTCATAAATATGACCTAAACTCAGATGAAATGGTACAGCTGGAGATCATCCAGCATTATGTGCAAAACTGGCATTCAAAACATTTCTGAAATAATTCTCACAGGGTCGTCCTTCCAGCATAAAGAAAGAACTTAACCTTCGCTGTTCGCATTCAAAAGATCCACAATATCTTCCTTCCGTGGGAGGACACCTCTGTGTTGTGAAACCACAGGACAGCGTTCACTTTAGCAACACTATAACCTGACCAACACCCTGACCTTTTGCTTGCTTTGACAGCTCTATCTCTCTCTGTATACGGCGTCGCTTTCTGTTCCTCGTTTCCTTTAGACCACGGCTGGAACTTTTCAGATGCTGTTGCTTCATGCCTGCGTGCAGAACATCTGGCCTGTATCGCGACGTACACGGCAAGAGACATCGGCCTGTATTAGATGCTTATGTTGAGAGGTAATTGCTTGTATCCAAATAGCTCTGTGGGAAACATCTGCCACCGTGTGATTGGTGCTATCTGAAACATCTGCTGCAGTGCGATTGGTTTCATGAGACACGTCTGTTTGGTTGGGACTTAGTG
>NW_028295821.1:0-1000 GCF_964197995.2 Scardinius erythrophthalmus
AGAGAGAGAGGGAGAAAAAGAGAGAGAGGGGTAGAGGGGGAGAGAGAAAGAGGAAGGGGGGAGAGAGAGAGAGAGGGGTAGAGAGAGAGAGAGATAGAAGGGGAGAGAGAGAGAGAGAGAGAGGGGTAGAGGGCGAGAGAGAGAGGTAGACTCGACTAATGAGAAAAAAACAAATCAATATATAATTTTATATTATAACAATAATAATTGTTGTATTGTGTAATTGCATGGACTCCCTCAGCCGTGGAACAGTGTGTGCATCTGGTGTGTGTGTGTGTGTGTGTGTGTGTGTCTGAGGCTCCTCACCTGGGCGAACAGGTAAGCTGTGGTGATGTCATCGAGCACAGGAGCCTCTGAACTCTTGGTGACCCCGTACCGGCGGGCCGAGCCGGAGCCGCTGCCGGTCCATCCCGGGAAGTAGAACCTGCGGGCGGAGAGCAGTGAGACGGAGCGCTGACACACACGCTACGCCAGCGCTGAAGTGGACACTCACCTGACCCGGAACAGCAGCCTCTCATTGGCCGATGGCTCCGGCTTCAGCACGTGATTGGGCGGCAGCCACACGCGGTCTCGCTCCCTCATGAGCCCGAACAGACTGAGGTACGCGGGGCTCACACCTGTCTCTCACACACACACACACACACACACACACACACACACACACACACACACACACACACACACACACATCAGCACATGAGTGACCTTTGACCTCTCACACATCAGCAGTGACCTTTGACTTGTCACACATCACAGCACACATCAGCACCTGAGCGACCTTTGACCTGTCAACACACTCGCTCTGTGTGTGTGTGTGTGTGCGTGTGTGTGCGTGCGTGTGTGAGGAGGACAGATGGGTGGAGCTGCTTCCTCTTTCTTCTAATGTGAAGAGGACGTAGATCATCATGTGTCATGCACAGGCTTACTGGAACCCTAAACACCCAGATGGGTAAACAGGAAGTGGCGAGTGTGGGAACAGGAAGTTCACCACCCAACATTC
>NW_028295820.1:0-1000 GCF_964197995.2 Scardinius erythrophthalmus
GTGAATAAGGGTTTTTTTCTCTGGGTGAATGTAAGCACTGCCACATCATTATACACAGTGAATATCCTTCAATCTGTTGATTTTACTCTATTTGTGTGCTTGTGTCTCTCTTTTTGGTCTTTAAAAGACAAATAACCAAGTAGAGTGCAGAAGACATGTTTTAAGTTGGGCATGAGCCACCAGAAGGGCCTTATGAACATTACTGCCCCCAAAAACATCTCTTATCAGACCAAATGCTGGGAACTCGGCACCAGGTCTGCCTCTACTGACACGCTGCCTCTCAATATTACATGAGACAGCCTTCAGCCTTTACACACACACACACACACACTCACACACAAAGCAGCCCAGTCAGGCTTGAGCTGATGTGGCCCACAGCGGCCCAACGCCCTCACCACAGAACATGCACGCATACACACACACACACACACACACACACACACACACACACACACACACACACACACACACACACACACACTCTCTCTCTCTCTCTCTCTTAAGAGATTTCTGCAGCTGCACCCCAACAGGAAACATGCGCCTGTATCACTGGGGGCTTCTGCAAAAGAGACACACATCAGTTTCTCACCATCACACACTCTAAATAAGTATTCACACTCTCACGACTGCATTTTAAACTGCATCGGAACGACTACCTTATCTTTAAAAAAAAAAAAAAAAAAAAAAAAAACTTTTGCTTTATTCTAAACACATGCACAAATTTTAAAGGAATAGTTCACCCAAAAATTACTCTTATCTTTTTATTTCAACACTAATGCTATTATTTTTTTATAGTATTTGCTTATAGTGATAAGTCGACAAGTTCTTAGCAACTACAAATTAATTTGACAAAAAAGAACCACTCAATTGGTTCATGTGACTTGTGCACTATATCCTGTGTCTTCTGAAGTCATATGATACCCAAATTTAAGTTGTTATTCACTGATAATTTTTCCCTCCCGTGAACTCGAGAACCAAAGCAACCAAATCATCCAGTGAG